>NW_007762991.1:0-6320 GCF_000696425.1 Galeopterus variegatus
GGCATACCCCTTGAATCAGTCCCTTTCTCTTGCTTATAATAGAATACCTGAAACTGGATAATTTATAAAGAAATGAAATTTACTTTTTATAATTTTGAAGGTTGGGAAGTCCAAGGTCCAGGAGGCACATCTGGTGAGGGCCTCCTTAATGGTGACTCTACAGTGATGCAGTGTGTCACATGGCAAGAATGGCCTGAGCAGGAGAGCTAACTTCTCACTTGCTCTCCTCATAAAGCCATCAGAACCAGGCCCACGATCAGTCCATTCATGGGGGCATAGTCCTCCCCATCCAATCACCTCTCAAAGGCTCCACTTTTCAAGTATGATAATAGAATTTCTCACCCTCTTAACACTGTTACAGTGGAGGTCAAATTTCCAATACATGAAATTTTGGGGGACACACATGGCACAGACCACCCCTTATTCTCAAAAATCAGTGTTCTGAAGAGGATCTGAGTGAGAACAGAGCCCAGCACGACTCTAGACCAAGTCTTCACTGGATAAGTACTGTGAAGAGCACACAACCTCATCAGCTCCACGTGGGGAAAAGCGATGCCCTTGACTGCAGCTGCTCCTTGTGACTGCTTGCTGATGACACTTCACTGCAGAAGCATGGTCTGCACTGAGTTGGGTTGATTTCTCACTCCTAACGTGGGACAATAAAATCCCTCTGGAAGGAAATAGTCCAAGAGTCAAAGGAGACAGATTCCCCTCTTCATCTTCATTGGGAGTTAATTTGCTGGCAATTATAGTGTCTTTACCATACACTTAGAATCTCATTCATTCACACTCCAGGAAAAAGGATGACTCTTTATGGCTGTTTTATTTAAATTATTGATGCTTAAAACCAGGAGTCATTCATTTCCTGCTTTCCCAACACTGGTAATTGACTAGTTCGAGGCAGGTGTGGGCTTGAGGAAGCTGTTTAGTTGGCACGAGGAGTGATTGCTTTGGGGGCCATGCCCACAGATGACTATCAATCACAGCACACTCTAGTCCCTGCTCTGGGAGCTCACAGGTGCTTTCCTCTGTACGGCTGTTTTCTCTAGTAGCCAATGCCAGGGTTGGGGCGTGGGTTATACAGGTCAGTTCTGAAGAACACATAGACCTTTTACTCTACCTGCTGTTTCCTCTGCACTCCCTGTATGTGTCCAGTTAGTGGTAAAATCTTGCACCAAATTCTGCATGTATGTGGTCCACTCTTAGGAAGTCCAAATAGAAACACCACAAAGGGAGGGTGAACAAAGACAGTTTAAGTGAGGCAGGATGTGCCACCATGAAAATTTAAAAAGCTTAGATTGTGAATGATCACATTTTGGATGAGATGTGTCACTTACTCCAGGGAGAGCATTGCATGAGCTTAGCAAACATTTTTCGAGGGTATAGCATGTTTCAGGAGATGTGCCACACCCCTGCCCCCAGAGACTTGAAGAAGAAGAACACATGGTCCAGAAACCCAAGAAATGTACAAATCTATCAGGGGACACAGACTATTAAGAATCAAATCATAGTAGAAACTGGGTAGGTGTTGTAATCAAGAATGAACAAATAGCGGGGGGAATCCAGATGAGGAAATCATTAATTCTCTTGGGAAGGAGGAGATGATAAGGGTCAGGGAGGTGACATCCGAGCTCAGGTTGGAAGCGTAAGAGGGGTTTGTCAGGTAGAGGAGGGGGTGAGGGAATTCCAGCGGTGTTCAAATGGGAAGGCAGAGCTGGCTGGTAGGTTGTTAGCAAGAGGCCATTGGGGAGGCAACTGAACTCTTTTGGGAGGTTGATGGTAGGGACTGATGGAGGGAATGTTGAGTGGGGCTGAAATTTTGGAGATAAAAGTAATGGCTATTGGGGAACCAATGGATGTGGGGGTTTAGGGTAAAAGAAGGAGACAAGAAGAGCAGGTGGGTGAACGACTAATGCCCTCAACAAAGTACGGGTGGTTTGGAGAGGATGATAATGTATTAAACTTTGGCCGTGCTAAGATTGAGCTGCCCTAGAAATATCTTGGGGGAGATGGCTGGTCAGCATGCTGGTCAGGACAGAAGGCAACTCTGATGATCTATAAGTATTCACACATGTTATTCTAATTTTAAGTGATTTAGCATATTTGGAAATGGTAGTAGAATTTCTAGCACTTATGCTTAAAATCCTCATTTAATGCATTCATCATCATATTTTTTGTTTTCTTTGGTTCAAAGAAATGAAGTTCCCTTATTAATGCATTAGTACTTTATCTGACGATATGTTTCTATATTTTTAGGTTCTAGAGAAAGGACCAACACATTGAAATGATACACTAATACTAACACGTTGTAAATCTCTAGAATGGCATTTACATTTGTAAAGCCAGCATATCGAGTTACTTAAAAATTCAACGTGTATTAAAGGAAAGCTCTGAAAGAATTACTTGTCAATAAATTTTCTTTTCTAGTGAATAACAAAGGGGTTGGTCACTAGCAAAAATAACTAGTGGTCTACTGACATCATTATTTGTAAAGCCAGCATATCGAGTTACTTAAAAATTCAACGTGTATTAAAGGAAAGCTCTGAAAGAATTACTTGTCAATAAATTTTCTTCTCTAGTGAATAACAAAGGGGTTGGTCACTAGCAAAAATAACTAGTGGTCTACTGACATCATTCAATTGTGTGTGTGCCAGTGGAGGGGGGATGGCTGGTATTTCCAACTGGATTTTGCTTTTATCTGTTTCTTCTGCTCATGAACATTCTGCCACTCCCCATAGCTGGAGAGGTAAAGTCAAAAAGTCTCAGGCTGAGACCTTCAAGTCCACACTGGTTTGGACCCCTTTCATCTCTACAACCTAATCGTCTGTAACTATCACTTACAAAAATCCCCATTCAGTCCAATGTGGTCTTCTTACCATGACCCAGATATGACTTAGGCATTTCTGCTCCCGTGCCTGTCAGGATCTTCTGCCTCACCTCTAGGTCCAAATCCTTCCCAGTACACAGTGCTGAAGACTTAGCGTTTTATCTGACAGGCGATGTCAAGCCAATGGCTATTTTCAATATGATTTGACATATGTGCTTTGTTTTTTCTGGAGGGTTTCTCTAGTAGCAGAGGTGGTGGCAGCCCTGTGGGAGGCCCTTGCAGTGTCCAGGTGAGTGAGCAGGAAGCAGTGACAGGCTGGATTCTAGGAGAAAGAAGGCAAGCTAGTCAATTTCCTAAGCAATGTCACCCAATGGTCCTTGGTCACTCTTTGGATTGCCCTGGTAGATGTCAGTGAAGATGGGAATCCTTTAATGGAAAATGGGAAAACAGGAGGAGGTACAGTAAGCAGGAATACAAATATTACATCCAGTCTACAGCATATATAAATTCATGGTGTCTGGAATATCCAGTTGGACTTGGCCAGTTGGAAGCTGAAAACACTTCTCTGGAGATAAGCCAGAGACAGACATATAAAATTACTATTAAAAGCACCACAAATATTTGCATGCTAATTGTGGCTTCTAAAGTCTTTGAGGAAGTTTGAAAACAGTTTGTTTTTCACATATTTTCAGCATTATTCTTGTGATCTTATTTTTTAAGTACTGTTTGCAATATCTATGAAGAAAATGCTGGCTTAGCAAAGTCTAAACCATCTTAATCACAAATTCCAAATTCATGGCATCAGAATTATAAGAAGTTTTATATTATATAATTAGAAGATTCCAGTCTTTGGTTCATTGACTCTGGAGCCATGTTGCAGTCTTGTTATATTTGATAATGACATAGCAGACATTCTATCAGAACTGGGATATCTGGAGAGAGATTCTAAAATGCTTTAATCTTGTCACAAATCAGAAGCAGCTGTTCCTTATAAAAAGAAAAGCACAAATTTGGCTGGTCCTCAGAAAATAAAATGTGACTTAAAATCTTAAATAGTGAATTCTGGGATTTTTCAATTGGCAGGTGTTTTCTATCAGAAAACCCTCTCTCCGTGTTGATTCTCATTGATTTTATTTCTTTAGACTTCTCTCAAACTGAAAATTGCATTCATGTAATGAACTTCATCATACGCACTTAGAGGCTAAGCAATATCTTGAGACTCTTACTCACCGAGGAAAACAGATGACAGGGAGAATGAAATTTAAATACAGCTGCCCCCTCTGAGTGGTGGAATAACTAGAGAGAAGAATGTTATTATCATCCGTCAGCGGAGGACTCCAAACCTCAAGTGCTGAGCCTACAAACCCTCTGTAGGTTCTACGATGACATGAAACTGCTGTAGTAGAAACTCTAAAACTAACAAGGGTATTAGCTTCATTGATTTTCTGAAAATGGGAAGGGGGAAAAAAAAAGCGCTCAGCTAAGTCCAGGAAAGAGATTAAATACAACTGTCTTTTAATAATATTAAGTTTCCTAGAATCAATATTTTTCTCCCCCTCATATTATGCTATGGGTTGCTACACACCAGTTGCTATGTAGGGGAATGGGAATCAATACAGGGCTTACCTTCTTTGGAGACTATTTCAAAGGCCTGCATAATGGAGCATAGATTAGAAAGAGTGAAATTGAATTTTAAGTACACTGACATTATGCTATCATCTTCAACCCGGGGAATATAGATTATTCCAGGGGCTGGGAGACTCAAGAGGCTCAGAGTTCTGAGGCCCACCACAGAACTCCAGTGATGGCAGCTTCCTCTAGGATTGTTTAACACATGCTAAACACAGGCGTTTGGGCCTGAGGCTCAGAGTAAGAGGTGCCAGTTACGGATCGGCCCACAGAGCTCCAGTGATGGCAGCTTCCTCTAGGATTGTTTAACACATGCTAAACACAGGCGTTTGGGCCACTCATAGGATTATCTTCAAAGAGTCTAGGGTGTACTTGGTGGGTGGGGGTGATGATATGGTCTTTATACAGTTAAGTGCGGTGGTTTTTCAGTTATGCCAGACCAGGTGTGTGTTAACTCAAACGGTGATGTTGTGAGGAAGGTTCTAGAAGCTCTGTAGGAGGTTAAGGGAAAAGCCTACTTAGTGTGGAAGAGGTACTGATTCCTTTCTGAAGAGTGGGTTGCAGACTTGAAAGCAAATGGGAACAGACAGGAAGCAGTGACAGGCTGGATTCTAGCAGAAAGAAGGCAAGCTAGTCAATTTCCTAAGCAATGTCACCCAATGGTCCTTGGTCACTCTTTGGATTGCCCTGGTAGATGTCAGTGAAGATGGGAATCCTTTAATGGAAAATGGGAAAACAGGAGGAGGTACAGTAAGCAGGAATACAAATATTACATCCAGTCTACAGCATATATAAATTCATGGTGTCTGGAATATATATTCATGAACATTTGCAGCCCTTCTGGGCTTTCAGATGTAGGTGAGTGAGGGGCACTGTCAATTATGTACTCTGGGGAAGTGGAGCCTCTGGGTTTTCTAGGTCCTTGGTAAGTGGGTCAAGCTCGAGATCAACCCAGCTACCCATCTTTCTCCTTTCTTGATGAGCAGGTGCCCCTTTGTGCAATTACGTCACTGGGGCAGATACGATGAGTGGCTGTCTTTCTGTTGGCCCATGAGCAACAGACTCAGCAGTGTTAGATCAGGAAAAACAAGCTGACCGGGTGGATGGCGCCACAGCCTGCAGGCAAATGAAAAGCCAATCATGTCCTCCATCCTTTCTCTTAGGCTTGTGTCTGTGCTGGCATCTCCAATTGCTCCATCNATTTTCATCACCCCAAATAGAAACCCGGTACCCACTCAGCTGTCACTCCCCATTTCCCCTCCCCCAGCCCCTGGTAACCACCAATCTGCTTTCTGTCTCTACGGATTAGCCTGTTCTGGGCATTTCATACAAACAGAATCGTACAGTATGTGGTCTTGTGTGTCTGGCTTCTCTCACTTAGCGTAATGTTTTCAAGGTTCATCATTGCTGTAGTGTGTGTCGATACCTCATTCCTTTTTATTGCTAAATCCCATGTCCATAAGCATATGGCTAGATAAACAAATTGTGGTATATTCATACTAACTCCTTTTTAAATGATTTTTAAATGATCTCCTCAAATGGAGGAGACATCACATAGGAACCACCCATATCTCAGTTTGAATGAGGTTGTTTGATAAAATTACTTAGGACTAAAAGAACAAGGGAAAACTGAAGGTTAGAGAGGACTCTCAAATTAGAGTGAGATGGTAGAGGGATGAAAGGTGGGGAAGCCACCAGCGATTTAGTGGAGGTATGACTCTGGTTTGAGTTCTAGGCAATTATTTCTACGGGGCCTCTCTGACTAAAAAAAAACATTGCATTGCTGAGTGTAGAATCAAAACAGGCATACCCCTTGAATCAGTCCCTTTCTCTTGCTTATAATAGAATACCTGAAACTGGATAA
>NW_007762992.1:0-270 GCF_000696425.1 Galeopterus variegatus
GGGTTGGGTGATATCAGGAAGTGAAGTCAGTTTGGTTGTTGGGTGTCTTAGTTATTTTTTAACTAGAAGGCCTGAAATTAAAGTAGGAATATATTAGGGGTAAGGAAATAATAATCACTGAAGTAAATTGTTATTATTGTTGTGTGTCATGGTTGCTTAGTGTGATTCTCTTTGTCTTGTTCCATCTTAGCTACAGAGTGGCCTTTTGGGAGTTTTGCTTATATTCCTCAAGCCTATTTTTATATTCAGTTGGAAACACAACAGCCTGAG
>NW_007762992.1:6076-6320 GCF_000696425.1 Galeopterus variegatus
TGGTGTCCTGCCAGCTTCCCCTTGGCATTCATTATTCCCACACATGCCAGAGACTTCTTATGACAAGCAACTGCAAAATCCCTGGCTGGGGACTTCCTGTGGCTGCAGGAATGAGGGAAGGTTTGAAGTGTGGAAAAGTTAACGCTCCGGAGCAGCCCTCAATTTTGAGGTGTGTTCTACACGGTTGTCCAGAGGTTCACATTGGAATTGAGCTCCAGATTCTCAGAGCAATAACCTCATCATT
>NW_007762993.1:0-478 GCF_000696425.1 Galeopterus variegatus
TTTAAGATTTAAATACATTAATGTCCAGGTGATTCAGGAAAACAAACCTAGAATACTGTTATATGAACAGCAAAGAATGACTACTTAGACTGAACTGTTTAAACCCATTACATGTAATTGGTGTTGAACAAGAAACCACTAAAGGGCAAGGCCAAGAAATAGTTACCAGTGACAGCAAAACTAAAAGTAGCAGGGAGTCCAGAAGTGAAGCAAGTGCAGACTTGGAACTTTTGTGAGGGGCAGTAGCTACTTCAGGTAATGTCATAACTCAAGGGAAAAAGTGAAACATCCAGGTACCAATGTGAAGGGGCTAAACGACTTGTCACAGTGCTAAATTTTTTCCAAGAGGATGGGTATTCCTTGCATTTTAATCTTGACTGGTAACATAAAGTAATCTATGTTTTAAAAACACTCAAGCGTTAGTGAACATGCAGAAAGAGAAGTCAAGAAAGCCTGCCCATTTACAATAGCCACCAAA
>NW_007762993.1:3367-4081 GCF_000696425.1 Galeopterus variegatus
AGAAGATTGGAGTATTTTACCAAGTTGGGTTATATTAACTTTCATTACCACAGAATTCAAATTTATAGTGGTTCTGTTTTGTAAGTTTGCCTTCATTTCTCGTTGTCCTTGTGAGGAAAGTGGAGTTGGTTTGGTCAGGCCCTCTCGCCTTGTATCTGGCTGGGTATGATTCAGCACATCCATTGTAAACAAGTTACGTAAGAGTAGGGTTAGTGCCCATGTGTGCCCGTGTACCCCTATGGCTCATTGTCACTATTGTGTACTTTGGTATGGAAGGCAACAGCTCTGAACCGCTGGTCGGCAGAACTCGTGTCTGAAGAATAAAGCATGTCCACTTTGCTGGTGGCTACTCCTTTTTGTTTCTGTTTTTTTCTGTTTACCTGACTCAGGACCTGCACAGGACAGAGCAGAAGGATCTGTGATCCAGCCCAACAGTCCTCTACTGGGTATAGGGATAATAGGAGGATTCAGACATAGTTTTCCATGCCTTCCTTTGTGTGGTGTAACGCAATTCCCCTGTGTTAATTAGCATCAATTACTCAGCTCAGTGCAGTGTATTCTGTGTAATAGTGACAGGGGCCACTCTGACCCCTGCATTAGGTTCACAGACTTGTTGACTCTGACTACAGGAGAGACGATCTTGATTTAGGTACAGCTCATGGCTTAAGACTATATTACATCCTGTAGGGTGGGAAAGCAGTGTTGTTCTGTGTT
>NW_007762993.1:5843-6320 GCF_000696425.1 Galeopterus variegatus
CATTGTTGCCACCAGTAAAGCCTTTACCAGATGTGTTCCCTCTGGATTTTCCAGCCTCCAAAACTGTAAGCAATACATTTTGTTTTCTTACAAATTACTCGTTTCCAAGTATTTTGTTCTAAGCAACAGAAATGGATGAATACTATCTCTCTCTCTCTCTCTCTCTCTCTCTATATATATATATATATATATGTATATGTATATGTATATGTATATATATAATACCTTCTTTACAATGGATATTTTGGTTCTCATAGTCTCTTGGAATTCAATGGTTGAACTACTGGGGCTTGCCAGATGTCCATATTATACCACTTTCTGCCACAAAAATGTCCCAGTACAATCCGGCATGGTTATAAGACACACTTGTCAGGAAAGAATGTAGTATAGCCAGGAATTTCTGTAGAGTCTTCTCCTACTCTGAGTTCACTCAAAACTGACCACTTTATAGGTAATCCGATAAACAGTGGCACATGT
>NW_007762994.1:0-386 GCF_000696425.1 Galeopterus variegatus
GGAGCGCCGCCGCGCTTCCCAAGCGGCGCACTATCCAGTGCGCCACCGGGCCAGCCCAATATTTTTTAATCATACTTCCTAAATATATAAATACATAATTTTATTTATTTATTTTAACTGGATTTTTTTTTTTTTTTTGGCTGCTGGCTGGTACAAGGATTGAACCCTGGACCTTGGTGTTGTCAGCACCACACTCTAACCAACTGAGAGTTAGTTAGATTATTGTTGGAGAGCCAGATGTTGTCAATGAAAAGTGTGCATTATCACAGCAACGAATGGAACCGTATAAAACGTTTGTGAGGACACAGATGTTGGCTTCCAGGATGGAAATTTCTCCTCTTATCTCTTGCTGCTTTTCTCTGCGTTTACTTCTTGGATTCTCATGC
>NW_007762994.1:5284-6320 GCF_000696425.1 Galeopterus variegatus
ATGACTTTCCTTATAGTAAGGAGAAAAATAAAATGTTCTCTCTACTCATGTCTCTATCCAAAGCAGAGAATGCAAATGACTGCAAGATTTAAGATGTTTAAAAAAACAAACATATCCATCTTCCTTCATTCGTATAATATTCAGCTGAGAGGTATCTACAAGACCTTACCAGTTTTTGAAATAATGAAATACTTCTGTACCAGTTGGTAAAAACCCATTGTCTCCTACTTCCCTGTGTCCTCTGCTGCCCACAGCCACTCCAGCATATCCCCTGGGATTCAGCAGCAGAGGGTTAGTGTCCAGCCCTACAAGAGGGCCTTTAGGACCCTGCTCCTGTGCCGGGTGCCCATAAATACGATTCATCTGGTAAGTTGAGAGTGGCAGGTTAGGTGGAATATATTTGTCTCCTTATTTCTACCTAAGACATCTCACCTCTGGCAATATTCCATACTGATAGCGAAACGCATGGTGCTCCAGCTGGTGCCAACCCTCCGACATAACAGCTCTCGAGCTGACTGGTCCTCATTGGTACATATACTGGGACAAATTCCAAAAAGGTGGTGTTCTTAGGAAATACTGCAGTGATGTCTCTGGCTTCAGAGGGGAAAGAGCCTACAAATATTTGCTTGAGGACTCACAATTTAAACTCATGCTACTATTTTGCTCCCTGTTCTTCCACTATTTTCATCTCCCAAAGTGTCATCAAGGATGTCGTCCACCTTGGTCCATATATCTAGGAGAATCTTCATCACTATGATACCCAACCCTGAACTCTAGACATTGTCATCAGGCTAACTCCTACTTATCTTTCAAACTCAATACTACTACTACTTGTCAAACTCAATGTTGCCTCCTCCAGGATCATTTCTCTCAGGCTGGTTAGGTGTCCCTCCCCCAGCAGG
This sequence comes from Galeopterus variegatus, assembly GCF_000696425.1. Taxonomy (NCBI): domain Eukaryota; kingdom Metazoa; phylum Chordata; class Mammalia; order Dermoptera; family Cynocephalidae; genus Galeopterus; species Galeopterus variegatus. Next base: position 6,187 of record NW_007762994.1, read on the forward strand.
CTTCACTCCCTACTCCAGCACTGTATTACAATGGCCTGTTTGCTGTACATACTTTGTGTACATTATTGGTCTTCAGCTCTTAGCACAGCTCATGGCACATGGTGGAACCCAGTATTTGTTGAATGGACGATTGA
>NW_007762995.1:0-219 GCF_000696425.1 Galeopterus variegatus
TCCAAAAATAAGCCCCTGCTATGGTTTGAATGTGTCCCCTCCAAAATTCAGGTGCTGTCACCGTGATGGTATTAAGAGGTGGGGCTTCTAAAAGGGCATTAGGCCATGAGGGCTCCTCCCTTATGAATGGGATTAGGTGCCCCTATAAAGGGCTTGGTGGAAAGATTTGTCTTTCCTGCCCTTTCTTCATCCACTGAGGGAAGACACAGTGTTGCTCCC
>NW_007762995.1:5947-6320 GCF_000696425.1 Galeopterus variegatus
ACTTGAACTACTAATGCCATGGCTTGTGGAAGTCCCAGGTCTTCCAAAATGTCAGCAATATTCCAGTTTTTACTTGTTATGATTAGTCTTCTCCATCTCTTAATGCTTTATTATGTTAGGTCTGTTTTATTTCATGTCAAATGGATATAAATGTTTACTAGTTTCCAAAAATAAGCCCCTGCTATGGTTTGAATGTGTCCCCTCCAAAATTCAGGTGCTGTCACTGTGATGGTATTAAGAGGTGGGGCTTCTAAAAGGGCATTAGGCCATGAGGGCTCCTCCCTTATGAATGGGATTAGGTGCCCCTATAAAGGAAAGATTTGTCTTTCCTGCCCTTTCTTCATCCACTGAGGGAAGACACAGTGTTGCTCCC
>NW_007762996.1:0-438 GCF_000696425.1 Galeopterus variegatus
AGCAAAGAAACAGATTCTACTTAAAGCCTCCAGCCCTGCTGACCCATTTTGGGCTTTTGTCTTTCAGAACTGTAAAATAATACATTTCACTGTTTTAAGCCAGTGAGTTTGTGGTAATTTGTTATAGCAACAATAAAAAATTAATATGGATTTTGGTACCAGGAGCAGGGTGATAATTTAATAAATACCTAAAAAACCAAGTGGCTTTGGAATTGGGCAATGGGCAGTTGAAGGAAGAATTTTGAGAGACATGATAGAAAAAGCCAAACTATGAATGCTAAAAACTCTGCTGATGAGGGATCAGAAGGAAATGAGGAAAACAGTGGGGAAAGTCTCTATTGTCTTAGACAATACCTAATCATCATACATAAAATGTTGTAGAGGGGCCGGCCCGGTGGCGCACTGGATAGTGCGCCGCTTGGGAAGCGCGGCGGCGCT
>NW_007762996.1:4802-6320 GCF_000696425.1 Galeopterus variegatus
TCTAAAATTCCTTCATGATCTTTCTCCCATTGTCTTGATGAATATCACCTGGTTTCCTTCTACTTTTGCCAGTCTTTTCAGCAGTTGCTTGGCCCCACACTTAGTATTCTATCCCAAACACACTTTTTAACTCTTTACATGGCCAGACTACAAATTTTCAAAATCTTTTCATTCTGCTTCTCTTTTAATTACAAATTCCATCTTTAAGTCACCTCTTTCTTCTCACATTCACTGTATACAGTTAAAAGTAGCCACACTGCAGTCTTCTGAATGCTTTACTGCTTAGATATTTCTTCTGCCAGATATCATAGTTCACTGGTCTTAAGTTCTGCATTTCAGAAAGCCCTGGGACACAGACATAAATCCACCAAGTTCTTTGCTACTCTATAACAAGGATGACCTCTACTCCAGTTTCCAATACGTTGTTCCTCATTTCCATCTGAGACCTCATCAGAATGCCCCTTACCATCCATATTTCTACAAATATATGGTCATGACCAATTGAGTAATCTCTAAGAAGATTCCGAATTTCCCTACAGCTCTCCTTTTCTTCTGAGCCCTCACCAGAATTGCCCTTAGTGCTCCATTCATGGCAATCTAGGCTTTTTCTAGCCTTCTCCTCCAAATTCTTCCAGCCCATACCCATTACCCAGTTCCAAAGCTGCTTCCACATTTTCAGGTATTTGTTATAGCAAGAATCCCACTCTTAGTACCAATTTTTTGTCTTAGTCCATTTTGTGTTGTTATAAAAGAATACCATATACTGAGTAATTTAAAAAGAAAAGGCGTTTATTTGGCTCACTATTCTGGAGGCTGGGAAGTCCAAGAGCATGGTGCCAACATCTGGCAAGGGCTTTTGTACTGTGTCATAACATGGTGGAAGAACAAGCAAGCAGAGAGAAAAAGGGAGCCAAAAACCCACAAACAACTAACCCACTCCCACAATAATGACAGTAATCCATTCATGAGAGTAGACCTCTTAAAGGCTGCTAATACTGTTACAATGTCTATTACATTTCCAGCATATGAACTTTTGTGGAACACATTCAAACCAAGCACCTTACATGGCAAAGGAGACTTTGTGAATGTGATTGAGTTAAGGATCTTGAGATGGGAAAATTATCCTGGATTATCCAAGCAGATCCAATATAATCACTAGGTTCCTTACAAGAGTGAAAGAGAAGGACCAGAGTAGGTGGAGGGGATGTCATGACAGAAGCTGAGGTCAGAGTGATGTGGGGCCATGAGCCAAGGAATGTGGGCAGCCTCTAGAAGTTAGAAAAAGCAAAGAAACAGATTCTACTTAAAGCCTCCAGCCCTGCTGACCCATTTTGGGCTTTTGTCCTTCAGAACTGTAAAATAATACATTTCACTGTTTTAAGCCAGTGAGTTTGTGGTAATTTGTTATAGCAACAATAGAAAATTAATATGGATTTTGGTACCAGGAGCAGGGTGAAAATTTAATAAATACCTAAAAAACCAAGTGGCTTTGGAATTGGGCAATGGGCAGTTGAAGGA
>NW_007762997.1:0-276 GCF_000696425.1 Galeopterus variegatus
AGCTTTTACTGGGTGCCAGAAGAACCACATGACCAACTTCAGTCTTCCCAACAACTCTGCAAATAGATATGATTATACTGATTTCACAGTCGATGTTCAGAAAAGCTAAGAATGTGCCCAAAGTCACGGAGCTGGTATGTTCAATTTCAACAAATTGATTCATGCCCAGGTGTGTCTGGCCAATACCTTTTCACAATTGTCTTATCTATTTAGGCTTTTATCTTTCTCTGTAGTTATAAATCATATTGTTTCTGCATTGATTTGCATGCAAGAGGC
>NW_007762997.1:5942-6320 GCF_000696425.1 Galeopterus variegatus
ACAGGAAATGACCGGCGGCCCATATACCACGCGAGTGGAAAAAACTGCTCATTTAATCTCTACTTTCTCCTCTGCTCCAGCAAACTAAAACCTCCTCTATATAATAGCAATGACCAGCACTTACGTCCTGGACTGGCTTGAAGAATGTTCCCCCAAACTCATGTCTACCCAGAACCTTGATCGTGACCTTATTTGGAAATAGGCTTTTTGCAGAGATAACTAAGTAAAGATGCAGTCATTAGGGTGGCTCCTAAATCCAATGGCAGGTGTCTCTGTAAGAAACAGAAGAGGAGACATAGACATGGAGGAGAAACCATGTGAAGACAGAGGCAGAGACTGGAGTGATGTGGCCACAAGCCCAGGGACACCTGGAGCCAC
>NW_007762998.1:0-398 GCF_000696425.1 Galeopterus variegatus
CCCTGTCTATAAAATATTGACATTTTATATATTTTCCAGAGACATTTTATGAGTTTTCAGACTTTGTCTGGTATACTGTCAGAACTCTAATAAAAACACAAGTGCTCCAGATGTCGCAGTATTTGCTTAAAATGTTTAAAAGGGGGAAAAAGATTATAAAGAAGAAAAGAGCAATAAAGGCAATTGGTATTTGTGTAAAATATTAGTTTCATCTGCCCAAGGCTTCAAAAGATTTCAAAGCCTGCTTTGTGTAGATGTATGTGAACATTTTGAAACAAGATTTAAGAATCTTCTCAAATTAAATGGAAATAATGGTTAAGTCTCTTTTAAAATGTCAAATTCCAATTTTCTGTGAGAAAAACCAGGCTGTTCACAATCCCCCTCCCCCCCAAAAAAAC
>NW_007762998.1:6094-6320 GCF_000696425.1 Galeopterus variegatus
GCTAAGCCCAAGAACAAAAGCTTATTTGGCAGCATTGGGTGTCATAAGCATAAATTCTTTATAAAATGGTTTTAAAATGTTTTCTGTGATAAACTGTGAATTCAAATAATTTTCTAATTACTTTTACAACATAAAAAATAAGTTTGTAGCATGGCAAAAAAAAATCCCTGTCTATAAAATATTGACATTTTATATATTTTCCAGAGACATTTTATGAGTTTTCAGA
>NW_007762999.1:0-798 GCF_000696425.1 Galeopterus variegatus
CACAAATCAATCAAAGCTTGAAAAAAAGTTGATTTGATTTTGTTTTTTTTTAAACAGAAGCCTGAATAACATTTGGAGAAGGGCTTTACATCAGTGTATACAAGCTTGGTGGGGAGGGAGTTGGGCAATGGAGAAATGAATATGGAAGTAGGATTTTGGACTTTCTTTGATCAATTTACTACTTTTATGTGCTTGTTATTTATTGTCTCTGCTATAACAACTGTCTATCTGAAAAATGTATACTGATGGTTTACAAAGTAAGTTTTTTTCTGATTTTTTTTTCCAAAAAGTGTATTTATTTTTGAATATACATATTTATGGGATACAGAGTTGACTATCAGTATTTATGTACAGTATGTGATGACCAAATCAATAGTATTAGCATGTTTATTATTACATATTGTAATTATTCTTTGTGTCTCTTACCCAATTACTCTCTAACCCCTGTTCTCCTCCCCCTTTTCCACATCTAGTAAATATAGGTCTGTTCTCTTCTGAAAGTTCCATGTTTTATTGTGGTCTTTCCTTTTTGCTTACTTGCTTGCTTTCTTAGCTCCCATTTATGAGTGAGGACATGTGGTATTTCTCTTTCTGTGTGTGGCTCATTTCACTTAAGGTAATATTCTCCAAGCTCATCCATGTTGCTACAAATAGCAGAACATTATTTTTTATCACTAAGTAGTATTCCATTGTGTATATATACCACTTTTTCTTTATCCAGTTGTCTGTCAATGGATATTTAGGTTGGTTTAATATCTTGGCTATTGTAAATAGAGTTGCGATGAACATGGGAGTGCA
>NW_007762999.1:6016-6320 GCF_000696425.1 Galeopterus variegatus
GATGCTTTGGCAGGATTTACAAAAATAATTTAGATGACTTTAAGGGGAACATTTCAGAGCAATTTAATTCTCTTAGAAACATATCATGTCATATGTTGCCCTTCAGTTTTATTACTCTTGTCTTCAGTGGGTAATATGCTTCTGAAAGTTTAATTTGGAATAAAAAGGGCAAATATGAATGAGTGTGAGCTGGAAGAACCCCCAAGAAAAGTACAGGCCCTGGTCTCAGGGCAGAACAGGCTGTCATTAACAGAGTGCAAAAGGAGGTGTGGAAATTGAAGGGCAGAGTTGGAGGGCAATCCAA
>NW_007763000.1:0-377 GCF_000696425.1 Galeopterus variegatus
TTTTGTATTGTCATACTGCAGGAAAAAGAGAGAGCCATCTGAAGTCTCTTTTATAAGGGCACTTAATCTCATTCACGACGACTGTGGCTGCACTCTCATGAGCAAATCACCTCCCAAAGGCCTCACCTCCTAATATCACCACATTGGGGCTTAGGATTTTAACACACACATTTTGGGAAAACACATTCAGTCCATAACACAAAATTTACTGTTTTTTAATAGATTTTCAGATTTGTGCAACCAATCTGGTTTTAGAATATTTTCGTCATTCCAGAAAGATTTTTGTGGCCATTTGCAGTCAATCCCTATTCCCACCTCCCAGTGCATGCACTATTCTGCTTTGCATATGGTTTTTTTTTTTTTTTTTTTTCCTTTTT
>NW_007763000.1:3280-6320 GCF_000696425.1 Galeopterus variegatus
TATATATTTAAATTCAAGAAGTTCTATTTTATTCTTTGAAATATATACCTGGTTTGCTATTAGTTGTTTTTTTAAAACTTTACCTATTATTATTTTTTTAATTAAATATACTTATTTCTTATTCTATATCTAATAATTTCAACATCTAAACCATCTGGGGATTTAATCCATAGTTTTTTGTTTGTTTGGATTTCTGGTTTGTTTTAGTTTGCCAATCTATGATGAATTTTCCCCCTTCATTTGTAAATTTTTTTATGTTATTAGCTTATGTCTAGTTAACCTGTGAGAATATTCAGGGAATCTTTCCTCCAGGGATCTTTACAGTTGCTCCCATCAGGAGCCAGGGAGTAGTTCCAAAAAAAAAAAACCATTTTGATTTATATACTAAGGGTTTGAACAAAAAGCCCATTTAGGAACAGTCTATGACTACAAATTCTCAGGAGAGTTTCAGTATTACTTCTATTTTCCATTTGGAGTTAAGATGGAGATAACCAAGTTTTATGGCATCTCCCTTTGCTGGCAGGTGAAGTTTGTTTCTGTCCCATCCTTTTACCAAGGATATGGTCCTGTTAGGGCTCAACTTTATGCAAACATCTCAGATTCACATGTACTTTGCACAGGGCCAAGGTCTAGTTTCCCACTTTCTGGTACTGCTATTGATCCTCAAATTGTCCTCAAGTCATCCTAGCCTCAGTTCCTACCACTCTTGTTTATTTTCCTTTTTCCTTTTTAAGAACCTTGGGGATCTCCTTTACTTTCTTGCAAGCTCAGAGATTCATTTAAAGGTCTCTTATTATCCAGCATCTAGGTACTTTTCAGCTACAGGACTCTTCACAATATCTAGTCCCTCATACTGTTAAAACAGAAAGCTATATTTTAACATCTTTAATTCCTAAAATTGTTTAAAATTAGTCCCACAAACCATTTTTATATAAACCTATATCAATAATTTTCAGCTTTTGCACATCTAAACAAAAATGTGTTTGTTTCAACTCATGTTCAGTATTAAATACAAAACTGCAGTAAGAGATAAATCTAATAAAAAATTTTAATTTTGATTTTGATTTTTCTGAATGTTGAAAGATTAGTTCCAAGCTCTGTTAGAACACTGATGAGGAAACTCTTCATTTTGGCATCTAAAAAGAAATTAGGCATAGCTGACAGGTTCCAGAAACAGACATTCTAAACTGGATTTTTAGAAGAAATAATGAATTTCCTTCTTCTTACTGAATATACTCTTCTCTACTGAGAGAAGAAAATATAAATTAGCAAAATAATGCAGCCAAGTCAAAATCCAGATGGTCATATTGAAGAGAAAGTAATAATTTACTGGACTCTTTTCTCCTTTATGCCAAGCCATATGCTCAGTCCAGGCTCTTCTTTTTATGTTTACTAATAGTGCATTTAGAAGGGGTGATGTGTGTGGATCTTAGTAGATTCTTCTTGGTCTAATCTCTGAGAGACCACATGAAGTTATTGCCTTTTAACCTGAGTGTTGTATTTATTATATAACTAATTTCATTAGGTTGAAGTAACATAAGTTAATGTAGTAGGTCCAGTTGATACTACTGCCAAAAGATCTGCAAATAATTTTTATTTGCTGAGAATATATGATGTGCCATCAACTGTGTTAATTATTTTCAGATATATTTAATTTAGTTCTTGCTACATCCAGGTGAGGATACATCTTTTGTCCTATTTCATATACGTAGAAACAGACTCAGAGAGGTGAATTGATGTGTCTAGTCCATTTGGCAAAGAGGTGGCAAAACCAAGATTTGAAGGAGGGCAGTCTAATAAAAGCTCCTGCTCCTTACACTTGATTTCACTTTCTTCAATTGTGTAGCAATGTGTATGTGTGCGCACATGCATGCATCAGTACCCTTTGCATCATCCACTCCCCGATCAGTGTTGACTACCTGCAAAATTTCTATCTCTTTAGTAAGAAAAATATTTTACAAAGATAGAATATGGGCACATAAGACTACTATCACCTGCTCAAATTAAGTGTATACAATTCAATAATTGTTTGCTAGAATTATTGCAGATCAGAAATTAGTAACTCATTTATTCAGCAAAATATGCACCCAATTTCAACTGCATATATAAAAGTACTATCAGATCAAGGAATATAATGGGTTAAATCAGTTGTATTGATTCTTTCTCCTTAAATGGGGGTGGGTATAGGGTGAGGGTGGGTTTAGAATAGTGGGGGTAAATGGGATCATGTATTATTTTTTCCTGTTTATGCCTGTCATAGAATAGAAACTCCTTAATTTTTTGAATAAATACATGATTCAAAGGTGTGACATTAAATGACATTCTACAGAACAATAGAGTTAAAGGACACAATGACTGGTATTTCTTCAGAAAATGTGTATTTTTCTATTATACTTTTCAAATAAATCAGACTTGGAAAACTGCTGCAACAGGGTGGTTTTTAAGATCTAATGAACTCATTAGCCTTAAATTGCCTTATTCAGATAATCTGGTTGATACTCCATCACCCTCTGAAGATCTAGCCAGAAAGTCTTCCAGACTAGAAACAATGGACATGTTAACTGGCACCCCTCTCAGTATTATGGAACTAAGAGCCACAAATCTGGACATCTGATGCACTTGGATTCATAAAACCCCTAATTTCTTCATGTCTCATTCCTAAAAAAATACTTCCACCTTTCCACCATGAATAAGATTTAGGATGAAAAATAATAAATGATTGATTCCATAAAAAACCATTTTGGGGATACAATTTGGGAACCAGAAAACCTCCCTTTCAGGACATTTCCAGCTTGGAGATGTGAAAAGATAGTTAATTATGTAAGAGTCACTTGTATCAACAGTCAAGATTAGGCAGGATTTTCAAAGCCCCTCTCAGAAATGGGAGTCAGGTAATATTCTGAGTCTCCCATCTGTAACATAAGAAATATGATTTGATGTCTGCTCTCCAATTGTGACATAGAGCTCCTAAAACCCTTGTAATTTCTTGAGTGCTACAGATTCTAGGAACATCTTTTGTTCTAATATTTGTTCTTTGACT
>NW_007763001.1:0-214 GCF_000696425.1 Galeopterus variegatus
TTCAGCATAGTCTCTCTACAATGATTTGCAAAATAAATAAATGAATTAAAAGAAATACAACGAGAAATGAAAGAGTTAATACAGTCCTGAAAAGATGAGGCTGAAATGTAATAAAGTGAGAAAGCATTCAAGAAATATTTTCAATACAAAATCAATCGACATAAGTTGGTGAAAAATTTAAAGAAAGAAATTTGTGATAGTTTTGAAATTTAAA
>NW_007763001.1:4607-6320 GCF_000696425.1 Galeopterus variegatus
TTGCTTTGAATTTGTATATTTATTTGGGTAATATGGACATTCTAGTAATATTAAACCTTCTGATCTATGAACACAGAATATCCTTCCATTTGTTTGTGCCCAGCAATCCCTCTGCTGAGTTTACACTCAAAGGAAATGAAATCAGTGCCTTGTAAAGATATCTGCACTCCCATTTCACTGCCGCATTATGCACAATAGCCAAGATATGAAAATAACAGAAGTGTGCTTTAACTGATGAATGGATAAAGAAATTGTGGTGTGCATATAGACAATGGATTTCTCAGCCATAAAAAGGAGATACTGCCCTTTGCAAAAATACGGACAAACGTGGAAGACATTATGCTAAGTGAAATAAACCAAACACGGAAAGAAAAATACTACATGTTCTCATTTACATATGAAACCAAAAAATAATCTGAGTACATAGAAACAAAGTTGAACAGTGGTTACCAGGGGAAAGGAGAGGGAGGAAATAGGAAGAAGTAGACCAAAGGATGCAAACTTGCAGTTATGTAGCACGATTAAGTGTAGAGAGCTAATGCACAGCATGAGGACTGTGGTTAATAATATTGTACTGTATACAGAAAATTTGCTAAGAGAGTATGTTTTAGGAGCTCTTATTACACACACAAAGACACAAAGGTAATTATGGAAGGCGATGTGTAGGATAATTTGCTTGATCGAAGTAATTATTTCACTATGTCTATATATTCTGAAACATCATATTGTACAACTTAAATATATATACAATTTAAAAAGGAGAAAAAATAAAAAGAGCTTAAGCAGAATGGTAAGATAGCAACAACAACAAAATAGATGAAAAAACTAGATGAAAGATGGCTGGAAGAAAGAGTGAGCCTGGACACTGAAGTAAAAACTGAGTGTGCGTAGACATTTTTTGTACTCATTCTGAAACAGAGAACTGAGGGCAAAGCTCCTGATTCCCTAAAAGATTCCATAACAGATTCCATAAAAGGGCTTTCTGTCCCTCATTTCACTTTGTGTAAAAGATACAAAAAAATAAGATCAGAGTTTTCATTTTGTAGTCATATCATAAAAGGGTTGAGCTAGCAATTTAAACAAGACTGCATTTTTCCTATCTGCATAACTGTTTATGAGAACATTTCTACCTGGTATAGAGAGAGCCTTAGGTGATAGGATGATCACTACTGGGTTATTTTAACCTTTTCTCCAGTTTGGGATACAGGAATCATGAGGAGTGAGCTAAGTTTCCAATACACATTTCAACGAATTACGATAGTTCTGATATTTTTATTTCTAAAAATAGCATAGTGTGTGTTCTTAGAACAAGTACTGGGGCAGTACACAGAAGCTAAAGAGAAATAACTCACTGTGTGGCATGACTTCCACTTACTGAGTTTCTTTTGCTTGTCTACTGGAGTGTTCACTTCGGGAGAGCTGGATCCTCAGGTTGTCCTAGACACCAAGAGAAAAAGCAGAATACCCTACTCCTATGTCTTGTGGTCTAGAAGGAGAAAAGGAAGTAAGCATGCAATCCATCTGCTTTCAATAGCTGCCTCACAGCCTTCATTAAACAGTGCTTCGGCACTTGATCGGTAACATTTGGGGATTTAAGTTTCTGGTGTACCATATTTCTAAATCCCAAGAAAAATTGAAAGTAGAAAGCAGAAATCTACTTTTTCTAGGGGAAAGGTGCTAAAGCTAAACCAAGAATATTGAAATGAAAAACTT
>NW_007763002.1:0-669 GCF_000696425.1 Galeopterus variegatus
TTTATAAGAGAAACAAATTTGGTAAAAGATATAAATCAAAAGTTTAATTTTGTGCATATTGAGCTCAAAGAGACATTGAGCTCAAATATAAACACTGTATAGATAATTTCGTGAAATCAAAGATCAAAAAAGTCATAGTGAAGATATAAATTTGGGGTCATGGTGTTTAAAACCATCGGAAGTGAGCGTAGATGAAGATTCCTGAGCCTTGAGGTGTTGAGTCTTTAGACTGAGGAGGAAAGAAAGCCGGGAAAGGAAAGCAAGCAGAGGAGTGGGAGGTGTTGCGGAATGAACGGTGTGCCCCCAAAATTCACATGCTGAAGCCCTAACCCCCCATGTGACTGTATATGGAGATAGGCCCTTTCAAGAACTAATTAACGTTAAGTGAGGTCATAAGGGTGGACTGTAATCCAATAGGATTTTTGAACAAAAAATAACAGAAAATTTTCATGCCCTAAAACAGTCATATAGAAAAGAGAAACCTCTTTGGTTGCTGATCGTGTAATTAATTCTTCAGACAAGATACACTAGAAAAACAGCAGCTGCAGCACTTACAGGGCCAGCCCAGAGCCAGCACTGATACAATTGTCATTTTCTCATGAATCTGTTAACAACCTGTTGTGCTTGAAAGAGGAGACGTGGCAAGTAACATACCTGTTATGAAACTTG
>NW_007763002.1:5923-6320 GCF_000696425.1 Galeopterus variegatus
GCCCAGTCAAGTTGACACATAAAATTAACCATCATATCACAGATGGAGTTGAGCAGATGATTGAAATGATATGACTGTTTTCTAAAGGATCACAATGGCAGCTTGGGGAGGGGGTCAAAAGAGGAGGCAGGGAGACCTTTTAATTAGCTGTGGCTCTCGGTGAAAAATGATTAAGCCAGAGTGATCACAGATAGCAGTGAGGTGGCGAACAGATCAGATTCAAAAGATGTTTAATGACACAGTGAAGTGGATTTGCTAATAGATGTGGGGTATGACTTCAAAGTTATAGTCCACCTAACTGATAGAATAAAATTAGCATATGATGAAATGGAGGAATTTATAAGAGAAACAAATTTGGTAAAAGATATAAATCAAAAGTTTAATTTTGTGCATATTG
>NW_007763003.1:0-625 GCF_000696425.1 Galeopterus variegatus
GTATGGTGTTGTTATCGGAACCGGGTAGATAATCACGCCTTGCTACTAATAATTCCCCCATCTCGTTCATGTTTGATAATTTACAAGAGACTTCCACATCCATTACCTCTCTCAGCCCTTCCAATAACCCTGTGTGGGCTGATTTAGCACAGTAATACCAACACCACGTGTGGGGACGGCATACTGCCCATTTGAAAACACCGCTACACCCGTTATCTCACTGGGTCTCTATCACACCCTAAGGAGATAGAAAGGGCAGGAATTATCAGAAGAAGAAACTGAGGAACAGAGGGAACAAGATCCTATAGAACCAGTGACACATCCAGGCCTCGGACTCACACACAGGCCTCTCAACACCGTGCCCTGCTCCTGTGACGTGAGATCCTGAACAGGTGGACCTTNACTTTGGCCTGAGCCAACTCCCTTAACAAATGTTTCCACCTTAGATTAAAATTAATTCAAAAACAGGGACCAGCCACACACTCTGTAAGGGACTGAGAAGATTTCATTTATTTTAGTCCTTTTTGTGTTGCTATAACAGAACACCTGAGACTGGGTGATTTGTAAAGAAGAGAGGTTTATTTGGCTTACGATTCTGGGACAGCTGCATCTGGCACAGGCCTCA
>NW_007763003.1:6193-6722 GCF_000696425.1 Galeopterus variegatus
TTGCATACTCAAGCCAGCAGGATTGGAGCTGGCAGGGGAGTGGTGATTAGAAAGACTACATCAAGAGGTTTGATCCGTCTGGTGACAGTGGAGGCTTTGCATGTCTTACCTGCCCACTCACTGACTATAATTCTTTCTATCAAAACAATTGGGGGCTGTGTCTATATGCTATCAACTTCTGTGTCCATGTCTGTGTCTGTATCTTGTCATTGAAACATTAAGGACTTTGGGTCACCAAAGAGGCCAAAATTGCTTGTTTGTGTTTTCTTTTGGAGGTGAGCCCTGCAGACAAGTGCTCTGAATTGACTGGCCCCTCCTCAGCCCAGCACCAAGCAACTGGGGATGATACCCTTCTCTTGGGGTTCAGAGCTACTGCAAGCTCTGCTGAGGTTGCCACTCTCCTGGGCCTGCTGGTTAGGTCTGATTTAGGGCTGAGTGGACCTTGATCAGGCAGGATTCCTGGCAGCAGGAGATGGAGGGGATATTTGCTGAAGATGGAGTGCAGTCTTCAGTATGCCTGCCTGGAACG
>NW_007763004.1:0-411 GCF_000696425.1 Galeopterus variegatus
ATTTATCTTTTGTATTATTTTTTGGTTTTCTATTTCATCTAGTTCTGCTCTGGTCTTAATTATTTCTTTCCATCTATAACTTTGGGTTTGGATTGTTCTTATTTTTCTAGTTCCTTAAGGTCATTAAGTTCTTTAAGTGTTGGGTTGTTTACTTGCCAATTTTCCCTTCTTCTGAAGTAAGCATTTAATGTGATAAATTTCCTCCTTAGTACTGCTTTTGCAGTATCTCAGAGGTTTGAGTAAGATGTGCCATTATTTTCATTTGTTTCAAAAATTTTTTGATTTCCTGTTTAATTTCTTCCTGGACCCATATGTCACTAAGTGGAATGTCATTTAATTTCCATGTGTTCGTATAGTTTCCAGAGTTTCATTTGTCATTAATTTCTAATTTTAATCCATTGTGGTCTGAAA
>NW_007763004.1:5535-6320 GCF_000696425.1 Galeopterus variegatus
TTATAGTCACTCCAGTTTTTTATGCTAAGGGTTTGCATGATATACCTTTTTTACTTTTAACGCATTTGTGCTTTGTATTTAAAATGGGTTTCTTATTAACAGCATGGAAACAGGTCTCCATTCTGTTATACATTCTTACAATTTCTGTCTTTAATTAAAATTTTCAAATCATTTACATTTAATATGATTATGGATCCTGTCAATTTGAAGTGATCAACTTGCTATTTTTTTTTTTATTTTTGTCATTTCTTCTTTGTTTCTTCTTTACTCCTGTCTTGCCTTCTTACAAATTAAATGAGTATTTTATTAAATGAGTGTTTTAGTGTTTTATTTTATCTCTACTGTTTACTCATTAGCTTTCTTCTTTGTTTCGTTTTTTAGTAGTTCCTCTAGAGCTAACAAAATGCATTTTAACTTATCACAATTGCTTTTCCACCTCAGATGACAAACCATTACTGTTCGCCAGGTCTGGGGGGTGGGAGTGAAGGGCTCCCAGAATATAGGGCTTTTTGTGCCAAGACCAGGGAGGTCCCAGGATCACAGGAATAAAATGGGTCACCCTGCTTTTCATGTATAAGAATCATAAAACAGCATGTTATAAATCTCACAATATATTACTATTGTTTTTGCATTAAAGAATCAATTATACTTTAAAGAGTTTTAAAACATAAGAAAGTCTGTTATGTTTACCCACATCTTTACAGTTTCTTACATTCTTGTTCCCTTATGAGATCCATGTTTCTTTTTGGTGCCATTTTCTCTCTGCCTGTTAAGCTTCATTTAAC
>NW_007763005.1:0-266 GCF_000696425.1 Galeopterus variegatus
TACCACATGTTCTCCCTTATTGGTGGGAGCTAAAAATAAATAAATAAATGAATTCACACACGCACACACACACACACAAACACACAAAAAAAAAACCGGGGGGGAGGGGAGAAGAACACATAACAACTACAATTCCTTGAAGTTGATATGACAAGCAAACAGAAAGGACATTGTTGGGAGGGAGGGCGGAGAGGGAGTAGGGAGGGAGGTTTCGGGAATGGGTCACAATGATCAACCACATTGTACATCGACAAAATAAAATTAAG
>NW_007763005.1:5795-6320 GCF_000696425.1 Galeopterus variegatus
CAGAGCGAGGCGACCTAGGCACTAACAAAAGTCAATGTGAGGACTCTAAGTCTTATGAGGGAACCCTCATCAGCAAAGGAGACCCCACAGAACCCCTCCTCCGTTTTGCGGCACCACACAAAGCTACCATGCGGAGATGCCCCTCATTTCCGCCTGGAAGGTATCAGGGAAAGGAACACCTGGGTCTAATGGACATGGTTCCAGTTCTGCAGGGGGAAGTGTCTTGGACAAACCAGAGTCAAGGTGAGGACCCTGAGTGCTGAAGAGAGGACCTCTCCCCAAAAGAGGGCGGCTCGCAGAGCCCCGCACCTGCTGTCAGGCCTCTGCAGCTCAGGCAGGGGTGGCTGTGTGTAGCGTGCCCAGATTTCCTCTCTAGGGACTCAGGGAGGTAAGGGCTTTGTTTGGAGGGTGGCGGACTCCGGTCACTAGAGGGAGGAATCCCAGGCTCCACTAAAATATCAAGGCAATGACCCTAAGTGTATACCTAGGGACCACCGACTCCAGATCAGCAGGGCCCAAGGTGTT
>NW_007763006.1:0-307 GCF_000696425.1 Galeopterus variegatus
ATACAAACATACATACATATACAAACACACACATATACTCACACATATAAACACACATACACACATCTACAAAGTCACACACATATATAAACACATGTACAAACACACATACATATACGAACACACACACACACACAAACACATATAAATACGCCTTCTCTCCCTCCTTGTTTACCTGCCACCTGTCTGTACTGTATACCCTCCTGTGACCTGACCAGCCCTCACTCATCAGCCTTGGCTTAAACCCAGCCACCTCCTCTGTTGACTTTCTTTGGTCCTGTCTGGTGAGGTGTGTCTTTTGGATTCC
>NW_007763006.1:5914-6320 GCF_000696425.1 Galeopterus variegatus
CCTGGACTTTGAACTTCCCAGCCTGTGAAACTATCAGCAATAAATTTCTTTTTCTTACAAAAAAAAAACAAAAAAAAAACAAACATACATTCACAAAGTTACACACACACATAAACACATGTACACACATATACAAACATACATACATATACAAACACACACATATACTCACATATATAAACACACATACAAACACACATCTACAAAGTCACACACATATATAAACACATGTACAAACACACATACATATACGAACACACACACACACACACACACACAAACACATATAAATACGTCTTCTCTCCCTCCTTGTTTACCTGCCGCCTGTCTGGACTGTATACCCTGCTGTGACCTGACCAGCCCTCACTCATCAGCCTTGGCTTAAACTCAGCCACCTCCTCTGTTG
>NW_007763007.1:0-463 GCF_000696425.1 Galeopterus variegatus
ACTCTTAATTCATTGCTTATTTCAGTCAACTATGGTGCTTGTATGTATACTCAGGCTGATCGCAGCGTGTTGCCGTGGAATACTGGTTTTCAGAACATCTTCCTAGGCATGGCCCTCACAACTGGCTTTGTAAATATTTGGACAGATTATAGACAACTAGCTAAATGGAAATATCATTTAACCTTTCTGAGGTTTACTTGCCTGATTTGTAACATTGGGAGTTAGAACTGATGAGCTTTAAGACCGTTTCCAAAGTAAATAGTCAATTGTTTGATTAAGGTATCAATTAGGAGAAACTATGAAATTTCTTTCTCTTCCCCTTGTGATTCTTCCACACACATTATACTTTGTCCTCATTTCCCACTAATTTATTTAATTATTTTATTTATATGAACTTATTGTGAACTTACTGATTCCCAAGAAGTAACCAAATACTTCTTATAAAATAGATGCAATTATTTCA
>NW_007763007.1:6032-6320 GCF_000696425.1 Galeopterus variegatus
AAACTGCAAATATCAACTTTTCAGTAACTTTGATTATGTACTAATTTGTCCATTAATTTGACGAGAAAAATATGACATTCTAGATGGGAATTAAACATTTTGTCCCTCTGAGTTTGCACAAGAGTCTCGGGTAAGTTTTATTAAGTGTGACTTTTCTTTCTAATTTTGCTCCAATTCTCAAACCAGGCCTCAAAGTCATCTAATGGAGCCCAATTCTTGCTAATTTGCAAACTTCTATTATCCATCAGCACTAATCCAAATAGCACTTTACTTCAATTAACATGTTCT
>NW_007763008.1:0-244 GCF_000696425.1 Galeopterus variegatus
TTTGCCCTGTACCCTTTCACTGTGATAAATCTTAGCCATGCGTACAACTACACACTGAGACCTGTGAGTCCTCCCAGCAAACCATCAAACCTCAGGGTGATCCTGGGGACTGACACACAGAGCTTAATAGTTGTTTTGTGACTGGCCCACAGAGTTCTAATAAATCCCACAGATCCTGAAAGAAGACCCCACCACTGGCCTCGAGGATCCTGCTTCAAGTCCTAATGCCAGCATGCCCACACAG
>NW_007763008.1:6042-6319 GCF_000696425.1 Galeopterus variegatus
AGAAACAAAAACTCACAACTACAGGGCGCTGCCAGGCTGTGGCATTAACAGACTTGTTCTGTGTGAGCCCACCTCCAGGCAAGCGTGGTAAGTGCCCCGAGACCCTTTGTTCTCCTGGAGAGTGGGTGGGTCCCTCAGGTATTTATGGATCATATTGCTTTGCTGAGAAAAGACTCTGTTCATGGAGAGTGCAAAGGTCAACATCGGCTTTTTCCTGTCCAAATGCTCACAAATCCCAAAAGAGCAGGATCTGAAGTAACTGGGGTTTTCTATGGTT
>NW_007763009.1:0-313 GCF_000696425.1 Galeopterus variegatus
CCGATCGGGATGCAGTAGCTTACATGCCAGTGTTCAGAAGAGAGAGAAGGTGGGGGAGGTATGAGCCCCAGGACAGTGGCCTGACCCTGGCTTCTCTGGGGAGAGGCGTCATCCCAGGCGGAAGAAGGAAGTCAAAAGTTAAAGTAGAGATATCTTGTATGCAGATGAAAATACTTCAGGTAACCTCACAGCTGCCCTCAGAAAGAATAGATGGTAGCCAAAGGAGGGACCCTCAGAGGAAGCCTGGCTGTGCGTATTTACACACGTAAATTTCTTTCCACACAAAAAAACAGCCTTCTACTTAATCTTATTT
>NW_007763009.1:6077-6319 GCF_000696425.1 Galeopterus variegatus
CCGATCGGGATGCAGTAGCTTACATGCCAGTGTTCAGAAGAGAGAGAAGGTGGGGGAGGTACGAGCCCCAGGACAGTGGCCTGACCCCTGGCTTCTCTGGGGAGAGGCGTCATCCCAGGCGGAAGAAGGAAGTCAAAAGTTAAAGTAGAGATATCTTCTATGCAGATGAAAATACTTCAGGTAATCTCACAGCTGCCCTCAGAAAGAATAGATGGTAGCCAAAGGAGGGACCCTCAGAGGAA
>NW_007763010.1:0-966 GCF_000696425.1 Galeopterus variegatus
GAGGCTTGGTCTGATTCAGATTAGATTTGGTTGCAGAGGTAAATGTTCTTCCTGCAGGAGGTGCATTACGTATGATCATCTCTCTGTGACATTAGCAGTCATTGATGATCATTTGCTAGATCCATTATTTCAACAGGGGTTTACAAAGCACCGTACTCTAATCATTTTATTCCCTCTTTATTTACTAGCTGGAGTACTTCACTAGAAAGAAATGTTCCCTCCTCAGCTTCTTATGGTTACCTTGAGGGACGATTCATATGGGAAAGACAGGATAAGTGCTTGACTCTTCTGTTTCACTTACTAGTTTTAGAAAAATTAATTGTTTCCCTGTCATTTTCCAAAGAGACTGAGAATTTGCTTTTGTTTCATTATAATTATTAGTATTTTTTTTTTTTTGTGGTGGTAAGATTTAGTTTCTTTTTCCTTCTCATTTGCATTTTGTTCTACCAGTGGGTTTTATTCTTTATTGTGTATTCATGGTAGTGATTATCATTTTTGATTCCTGATGTAGGACTCCCTTGAGGTTTTCTTTTAGGGCTGGTCATGTGGTGGTGAACTCCCACAGTATTTGTTTGTCTGGAAAATACACTATTTCTCCCTCTTTTCTGACGGATAGACTTGCTGGGTGTAGTATTCTTGGCTAGAAGTTTTTTTCTTTTAGTATTTTGAATATATCATCCCATTTCCTTCTGGTCTGTAGAGTTTATGTTGAGAAGTCTGCTGTTGTCTGATAGGGGCTCCCTTATAGGTGATTTGATACTTTTCTCTTGCTACTTTTAAGATTCCCTCTTTGTCTTTGAACTTTGCCAGTTTGACTATAATGTGTCTCAGAGAGGATCTTTTTGGGTTGAATCTATTTGGGGATCTTTGAGCATCTTGGATCTGAAGGTCCATGTCTCTCCCTTTATTTGGGGGGTTTTTTTTTTTTTTTTTTTTTTTGGGTTTTTTTTTTTTTTTTTTTTTTTG
>NW_007763010.1:1902-4286 GCF_000696425.1 Galeopterus variegatus
TTTTTTCTTTTAGTATTTTGAATATATCATCCCATTTCCTTCTGGTCTGTAGAGTTTATGTTGAGAAGTCTGCTGTTGTCTGATAGGGGCTCCCTTATAGGTGACTTGATACTTTTCTCTCGCTACTTTTAAGATTCCCTCTTTGTCTTTGAACTTTGCCAGTTTGACTATAATGTGTCTCAGAGAGGATCTTTTTGGGTTGAATCTATTTGGGGATCTTTGAGCATCCTGGATCTGAAGGTCCGTGTCTCTCCCTATATTTGGGGAGTTTTCTATTATTATTTTGTTTAATGGGTTTTCCATACCTTTTTCTTTCTCCTCCCCTTCTGAAATAGCCATGATTCAAATGTTTGTGTGCTTAAGGTTGTCTGCTAGCTCTCTTAGATTTTCTTCATTTTTTAAAATTCTTTTTCCTTCTTTTTGTCTGCCTGGGTTATTTCAAGAATACTATCTTCAACATCAGAAATTCTTTCTTCTGCTTATTCTAGACTGCTGTTCAAGCTCTTGGTTGTGTTTTTTATTTTGTTAAGTGAATCTTTCAGTTCCATGAGTTCTGCTACATTCTTTTTTAAGGTATTAATATCTTTGTAAATTTCCCCCTTCATATCCTGGATTTTTTTTCTCATTTCATTATGTTGTTTAACTGAGTCTTCTCATATCTCAGTGAGTTTCCTTAAGATTTTTGCTCAGAATTCCTTTTCAGTCATTTCAAAGGTTTCCTGCTCTATTGGGTCTGGTATCTGAGAATTACTGTATTCTTTTGGCAGGGTCATATTTTCTTGGGTTTTCGTATTTCTGGTATCTCTATATTGATGTGCACTGGTAGAGCAGTTGCTTCTTCTATTACTCTGGAGTGGGCCTTGAGGAGAGAGATGCCCTCTTTTTTTCCCACTCTCCACTGGTGACTCTCCTTGTGTTCATGCAGTTGAGTGTCTGGGGGGGCTGCCTGCTTGGTGGTTGTGGCTACTGCTGTGGTGTCAAGTCATTTTTGTGGCAGCAGCTGTGGTAGGCCACCTGCATGGAAGTGGTATTTTCAGCATGCTCCTTGCCTGCTTCTGGGTGGGGGGTACTGCCCTCAGCTCCTGCCTAGGACCCTGAGTGTGTTCCTTGCTTGCTTCCAGGCAGAGGGTGCTGCCCTTGGCTCCACCCTAGGTCCCAGGATATGTTCCTTGCCTGCTTCCTGGTGGAGGGTGGTGTTCCTTCTTTGATTTGCTAATTTGCCTGATGCGCTGGTGGTAATTTACTGGCTCAACTTTTCGTCAGATCAAATACTTCTTTAGGCATGGAATTTGCTGTAATTAAAACCAAAGGAGGTTGCAGGCTTTTCCTTTGAAAAGAAGCTCATGAGATGAATGATTCACACTTTCCAATGAACCATCAACCCCCTGTGGTTTTTCTTTTTGTTTTTGCTAGCTTTGCTAGTGCCTCTTATCCATTGCTTACTCACTCCTTTGTTTCCCAGTCTCCTCTGATTGCTAAACTGTTGAAGAGTATCAGGAGAGGCTCCTTGAAGCTAAGAGGATCCTTCTGGCTGTGGGGAACATCGAGAGGATGTGACTGTTGAAATAGCCAGTGAGTGACACTGTCACTGACAACTTCTTAAACCCAGGGACTGAAGAGGAAACAGAATGTGAGAAGCTGCCTTTAAATTTTAAATGATGTTCAAAATGAAGGGAATAAAGTAATGAGCATGTTTTAATGCATCAAATACTTTCTCAACATTAATCTAATATCAAACCAACATACTACAGCAGAGACTGCTAGTCTGCCTTCCCCAATATCTACTGTCCCTTATTCCATATTAATGGCAAAATTACACATGGCCACCCGAAGCAAATGCTGTGTTTCTCAGCCTCCCTTGCAGCTAGATGTGTCTGTATGGCTAAATTTTGGCCAATAAAGACTGAAAGTTTTGTGTGGCTGCTTCCAGCAACACTCCCTAAAGGAGAGCTGGTGAATTCCTTTACATCTACACTTTGTTCTTTCTTCCATCCTGCTCCCTGAAGAGAGCTGTGATGGCTGGAGTTCTGGCCAATATCTTGGACTGTGAAGACTAGGGCAACAACCAAGGGGTAACAACCTGGAAAGAACTTGGGTTTCTGAGGACTTAGTGTCACAGAATCACCTTACCAACCTTGGGCTGGCTGCCTTTGGACTTTTACCTGAGAGTAAGAACAGTTTTATTTTTCTTTTTAAAGCCATTATCATCCTCAGCAAAATATCACTAAGTGATGCCTAGACCAAGACAATGCAGCCACAGTGCTCATCTTGATTTCTGTCCTTAAGAGTATGTTTTCCTTCAGAAAACTCTTCTAACTTTATGAAGTGAGTTTCAGAGAGGCTTGGGGATATTTCCCAAAGAAAGTATCTTTTTTTTTTTTTTT
>NW_007763010.1:5944-6319 GCF_000696425.1 Galeopterus variegatus
GTAAATGTCAAAGATAACTTTGGTGAGTCTGAGGTCAGAGATGCTCTTGTTTCCTATCCCTTGGCAGAGCCTGGGGACATGGCCCTATAATCTGGTTCATCTAGGAGTATGTGCCTCTGAGGTGCTTATAGGCTTTCCTGTGACCTCAGCAGGGTTAAGGGGCATCAGGATCATCTTGGGGGACCCAGAGTGTCCAGTAGGGGACTCTCCATAGCCCAGAGTGGATCGGGAGCAGCAGAGTCTTTCCTGGTGTAGGGGTCAAGGGAAAGCTTCCTCTTCCCCACTGAAGGTTCCCTAAAATATCAACTGTCAAGATTCAATTAATATGAAGAAAAAGCATCACACATTTTATTTTAATGTGCTGAGGAGGGACAA
>NW_007763011.1:0-883 GCF_000696425.1 Galeopterus variegatus
AATCTGGAAACAACCAACTAATCGAATGTAAACTGTGGTATGTTCATATCGTGGAATACTATTATTGATACATAAAACAACTTGAATGGATCTCTAGGGAATTATGCCAAGTGAAAAAAGCTAATCTCTAAAGGTCATACACTATATTATTCCACTTATAAAACATTCCAGAATGACAAAATTATAAAAATGGAGAACAGATTAATATTTGTCAGGGGTTAAGGATGAGGTGAGGTCAGAGAGGAGAGGCAGGGATGGGTGGCTGTAACTACAAAGTGGTAGCACAAGGGAGATATTTGTAGTGATGGAATATTTCTGTATCTTTATAGCATAGTGGTGGTGGTTACATGAATCCATACATGTGACAGAACTATACTCAGTTGATATGTAAACTTCCTGGTTTTGATAGCTTACTATAGTTACATAAGGCACAATTAATGTGGGAAACTGAGCAAGGGTACATGGAACCTCTGCACTAATTTTGCAACTTCCTTTGAACCTATAATTATTTTAAAATAAAAAGTTGCTTTTTTAAAAATCAGTTTCTGGTCTTAAGAGGCATACCTGGGATGGTAATAACCCCAAAATGAGAGAAGACGGAGAGGCTTTCCAATAAAGTATGAACAGCTGGATACAAAATAAAAGCAATCATCAAGTAGATGCAGTTAGTTCTACCTTTACAAGCTTCTAGGTTTTATATAATAATCAAATACTAGATAAAATGAGCAGTCAATACTTCTAAAGGAATTGTAAAATTAGGAATAGCTTCTGTTTTTACAGAAGACAACATAATTATCATAAACAGTGATTATCATATCTCCACTATGCACCAAAGAAAAGAATTATTTTTCTCTCCCCAGTTGTAAGCCAACTGCTAAACTTA
>NW_007763011.1:5980-6319 GCF_000696425.1 Galeopterus variegatus
AAGTAGTAAATCCATTTCAAAAATTTAATAAGCTCTTTCATTATAAAACTTAAAAAAATTTGAAATTTCCAATTTAAAAATAAGTTCCAAAATATAGTAGGACAGTTAGCAATTTGTAGGTCACTAACTATATAGTCTCCTCCAATTAATTATCTTATTATTTTTTCCACTTAACTATTAAGTGTAGCCAACAGCCAAACAAACCAACTACACAAGTTGCTTATCTGTATCTAACCCTGCTAAACCCACTTGAGTACAGAAATAAAACCACGAGTTAGCCTAAACATATCCAACAGTAGGATAACTTTTATTCAGAGCTTAACTACAAATCCCTTAAAA
>NW_007763012.1:0-289 GCF_000696425.1 Galeopterus variegatus
CCTAATCTTAAAACCCTTAGTTTTCTGTTTAATATTTCCTATTTTTGGTTCACATGAAATGCGGTCATAGGGAACAAAAACATGTTTTATGTTATCTAGTTGTTATCCATGTTGATGTACAAAAACTGAAAACGTCTTGAATTCCATAAGCTAAGATAATCATGTAGGACTGATGATAAAGCATTGTTTTGACTACTAGTGATAAGTCACAAAATTAATAAATGATTATTTTTAATCAATATCAAAAATAAATTTACTCCAAACACATAAATTTAACCACATAATAAAT
>NW_007763012.1:5107-6319 GCF_000696425.1 Galeopterus variegatus
TGGGAATGATCTTTCCCCTTGCAGAAAACCTGTAGTCTGAAAGTTGCCCTCCCACCCTCCCTCTACCTGTTCTAAGAAGCAGAGAAATCACCTCCTTCTTGGAGAAGGTGAAGGCGAGCTCATGAGACATGGAGTCCATTAGAGAAAGAGAAAGGAGAGGGGCGCCATACAGCCTGGGGTGCTAGTCCATCCAATTTGTGTCTTGTTCTAAGAATTGTTTGAAGGACAGGGATCTCAGATAAGGTGAGAAAATTCAGCTTAGAAGTAATAACTGTATTTATTTTTGTTTTTATTTTCTTTTGCTTTTTTACTCAGAAACAAAATTTTTACTCAGAAATTCAAACTTACCAATAGGTTACAAAAAAGAAAAAAATGGGGAAATTATTACTCCTATACCTTTTACCCAAATCATCTATTGTAAATATTTTACCCCATTCACTTTTTCCTCATCTAGCTTTCTATACATACATCTATATATTATTTTAGGTGAGTATGTGTGCACACACATACACACAATTTTTCCTGAATCATTCCATATTCCATTGTCCTCTACCCCTGAATACTTCAATGTGTATTTCTTAAAAACAAACATATTTTCTCACATAACTACAGCATCACACTGTATTTATTTTTTAGAATTTAAGTTCTGTTTAACAATACATTTAATACTTAGTCTGTACTAGGAAACACTTGAAGCTTGTTTCCATCAATGTTGGCTAGGTGACCTGGTACAAATGACTTCGCTTTCTTTGCCTCAGTTTTTGCATATGTAAAATCAGGATAATAATAACACCTACTTCAAGTGGTGCCTAGAACAGAGTAAACATTACCTAAGTGTTAAATGCCATACAAATACAGAATACGAATAAATACAGTTTTTGATGTGCTTGCAATTGACAGTTATTTGGGGTTTTCTATGACATTCACCTTATCAGATTCCAAATCTTCTCTTTACTCTCATACTCCATATCATACTGGAGAAAATATCCAAAATCCATCATTCCAAGGCTCATTCTGCTGCATTATGCTTCAGCCTCTAAAGTCTGAAAATTTATTTGTAATCTTTTCTGGCATTCATTCCCATAATTTTATAAGGCATGCAATAAATTACATGCACCTTTTTAAGTAACTTTTGTTAAAACTATATAAACTTGTTAAACATGTATGTCATTATAAATGGAGATTGAAATCATGAAAGTAGCAAGACAGGAA
>NW_007763013.1:0-461 GCF_000696425.1 Galeopterus variegatus
ACAATCTGATTAGAAAATGGGCAAAAGCCATGAACATATCTCCACTGAAGAGGACACACAGTGGGCTAAGAAGCATATGAAAAGATGCCCGATGTCATTTTCCATTAGAGAAATGCAGATTAAAATCACATGAGACATCACTACACACTTATCAAAACGACGGAAATAAAAAAATGAAGACAACACCGAATGCTAGCAAGATGCAAAGAAAGTGGATCTCTACCACGTTGCTGGTGGGAGTGTGTAATGGTGCAGCCACTGCGGGAAACAGTTGGCAGTTTCTTACAAATCTGCACATGCAACTACCCCGTGACCCAGTGATTGCACTCTTGGGTGTTTATCCCAGAGAAATGAAGACTTGCTCACACAACGACATGTACACGGATTCTCATAGCAGCTTTTTTTCTTTCTCGTATTGGAGTAAAAGATGTTTCAAGTTAGAGAAAAATGAAAAATTAGCC
>NW_007763013.1:5957-6319 GCF_000696425.1 Galeopterus variegatus
TGCTCTCAAGGACCGTCCACGTGCAGCATGAGTCAGCATTTCCTTCCTCTTAAAGGCTGGATAATGTTCCATTGGAGGGATATACCACATTTTGTTAATCTGCTCATCCCTCCATAAACATTTGGGTCATTTTTGCCTTCGGCTATTGTAAATATGCTGGTATGAACATGGGTGCTGGGTGTACAAATATCTGTTCAAACTGAAGGGCTTGAGTGGGATAGTGGTTGAAAAATGTTTTACAAAATCTCACTGGTGGTGTAGAAGATAATGATGGTGATAACAGCAATGTAGTGGATTGAATTATGTCCCCCAAACTCCCTGAAGCTTGAATTGTGTCCCCCAAGTTTTATGTATTAGAAATT
>NW_007763014.1:0-1140 GCF_000696425.1 Galeopterus variegatus
AGCCCCAGTTTCTCCTAAAATAGAGCATTCTGAATCGCAATTACTTAATTTCGTTCAGAAGTACTCTTCTTGCTTACTCAGGTTAGCTCAGCATGGGGAGGAGACAGGAGTGGGACAGGCGACAGGGAGGCCTTCTCTGAAATCAGCCCCACAGTCTCCTTCAAATGAGTGGTACTGGCTTCCTTATAGGTAAATAAAATTGGGAGTTAGAGATACCCTGCAAATCAAGTGTTCCTTTGTGCATAGAGCTCTGTGATTAGCTGTAACAGTCAATGTGGCAAAATCACGTTGTTGGGAAAGTGCAGGAAGCTTGGATTTGAACCTTCCCTCTGTCACTCTTAGCTGTATGACTCTGGGCAAGTTGTTCAATTTCTCTGGGCTTCAGTTTTCTCATGTGGGGGCAATGATACTAACCATAAAGCAATGTTGTCAGTTACTTTATGAGGGGAACAAGATCTTAGTAAATAATTCCATTCTGTAGGAAAGGCTTGAGGATGTACTCTGGGTCCAGATGGTCTGAAGTTTGATCCCGGGTGTTTGAAGGACCTGGGTCCTCTGCTAAGTGATGTCAGTTGTGTCTGCTTTTTGATGTTCTCCTTATGGATGTTGTCTGGGAAGGGGACAATTTGTGACAGACCAGTTCTGATGAGACTTATGCTGAAATCATTGATGTTCCCAAATTGGGATTTTTACTTCTTTTAAAGATTGACTTGACCTCCTTCAGTTTGTCTTCCTTCTTTGGGATCTCCACATATATGTTCTCAGAACCATAGAAGTTTAGAAGCAAAAATATCTTAAATATCACACTAAAAATATTCAATTGCTAAAGATGTTAATGTAAGGAATAAAGATAAAAGGAATGCCACATGAAATTTAAAAATAGCATAAAATTGAATTTATTATGATTAATTTGTAGAAGCAACCAATAATTAACTGTCCAATAATAGGGAATTTCTTAAAAAATGGAATACTATGCAGTCATTAAAATGTGGTTGTAAAAGAATGTTTAATGAGAAAATGTTAACAATATGTGAATAAGTGAGAAAAGTAGGTTTTAACAGCAACATCAACATATGAATAGATTTATATATGGATGATGAATTACAGATTTTTCTCTTTTTTCTTTCTTAAATTGTGGTA
>NW_007763014.1:3027-3872 GCF_000696425.1 Galeopterus variegatus
TTTCACCATCAGAGAATAAAATCTAACCTACAGCACCCTATATATCCAAGGCAGTTGGATGCATAATTTCAGGCTTCTTAAAAAAGAAATCAAGATGGGAAGAATCTTCTACTGTACTGCTTCCCTCCACTCTCTGCTTTATTCTGAAAGGATATGAGCATTTTTCAAATATGAGATTAAGAGAGGAAATCTCAATCTATTTTTTGCCATCTTTCAACAGCAGCTCTTTCGGTCTGTATGCCTGTCAGAAAAACAGTACATTGTGGGTCCTGGGGAATGCATATGCTGGTGAGGATTAGGAGAGAGGAATGTACAGTAGAACAGATACATTTTTAATCAAATTGAAAGACATAGATAGGAAAATCATGTTTACTATTGAAAAGAACAAGCAAGAACAGAGTATTACAACAAGGTGACATCTGTTTGGGGTTGATTGCATGTGCTGGAATCAGGGAACTGCAGTGATAATTCCTTTATCTCATTTCATTCCCACTCTCCCCTCTGCTGGGTGCTATTACGATCTCCATTTTACTGTTATTCAAGGTCACCCAGCTGAGACGTGCCAGAACTGGTGAACCTATGTCTGCAACATCCTGATCCTGTGTTAATAATGGGGACGTTTTGATATCTCAGAAGTGACAGTTTCTTATGAGCAGAGCTTATGCAGTTCCAGACAGCTGGTGGGATGAGAAGATGACCTTGAACTGTCTGCAATGACTCTTCAGGTTCTAATGAGATATTTGTTCAGGAGTTTGTGTGGCCAGAGATCTTGTGATCCTGCACTCATCTCACTGGCAAACTCTGTTCTGTCTGTCCCCAGTGGCAAGAGAAAAGGGAGTGGCCTG
>NW_007763014.1:5499-6319 GCF_000696425.1 Galeopterus variegatus
TTTAAAAAAAAAAAAAAAAAAAAAAAAAAAAAAGATCTCTCTCCCAGAGCTGATAAC
This sequence comes from Galeopterus variegatus, assembly GCF_000696425.1. Lineage (NCBI taxonomy): Eukaryota > Metazoa > Chordata > Mammalia > Dermoptera > Cynocephalidae > Galeopterus > Galeopterus variegatus. Next base: position 5,557 of record NW_007763014.1, read on the forward strand.
TAAATAAAATACTGTTATATTTTCTGTCTAATAAGCACAAGAAGTTCCATAACTCCCTTGATTAAGCATATTATCCTTCTTCAGAAAGTCAGCTTGATTTATGCAAAAAGTGATTTGGACATACTTTCTCCGGCCATGGAGATTTCATAATTCCTGGTGTATGTCTGGAAAATCTCCCCTCGTCATGAGTCCAAACCAAATTAATGTCTTCCAGAGTGACCTGAGGAATTAATGAGGTTTCTGCTGTCAGTTCTACTCATCCAGGGTCAAGTAAATCATTTGCTGGCTCTCAGGCCGCTGTTTTTTCACTGCCTCTCTGACTCCACGTTCAATGATAACGTTGTAGATGCCTTTGAAATACGACATCACCGACACTCTCCGTCCATCTGCTGGGACATATTTTAGGCTCTGCTTCTCTTTCTGCTGTAAACTCAGCCTTTAATGGAATCAGTAATTGCTGATAAATGGGGTATCAATGCAGTCAGTGTCCTGGAGGTTTCGCCATTCTTTTCTGCTGATGTGTGCTATTTAAATCTCCTCTGACGTTCCTTAAACTTATTGTGTGCCCAGCTCTTTAATTCCCCTCTTGGTGCTCTTGGCTGAAGACTTGAGTTATTTTCTTCCTTCTTCCTTCTGGACAAACTAAAGCTGGATGGTCAGAGGCTTTCTTGGGGAGTCTTTTGTTCTTCCTCCCAGAAGCAGCTCTAAAATCTGCTGTAAGATCACGTCCACAGAACTGGCTGGAGTCTTGGATTTTTCTACC
>NW_007763015.1:0-1267 GCF_000696425.1 Galeopterus variegatus
CCCTTGGGTTAAAAATCCAATACTATTATTAGAGTTCATTCTAGCATTCCTACTTTACTTATTTGTAACTTCTCAGAAAGTAAGAAAACTAGATCTCATTATCCATAATATATTTGCTTCTTTGTTTGACTCATATCTTGTTTGGTAACATTCTAATTTTGCAACAGACTCTTTTTAACAGCCATGAACTCAAGAAACAATATTTACATCCCATTAAAAATTAAGAACAGAATTTTGAAAAATTAATAATTAAATTTTCCAGTAGTTATTTAAGGAAGACTATGCTCAAAGATGGTGACTGAAAGTGTGTAGATTGAAAAGATGCCTTTAAGTATAACTCTGTGAAGTTTGACTGTTGTCTAGATCAATTACTAAATAGATTTTTGCTTATTTTCAATTCCCAGTTTTCTTTCACCTGTTCTTCAAGTTAAGCAATAGTTATCAATGTGTTAACTCTATTAGCAGAAAAAGTCACTACACAAATTGTATTACATTAATGTTGGGGCTCGGAAAATGATACCCCAATGTGTGGGACTTTGGCACGCTGAGTACTCTGAACTAAAGGAGGCTGGGAGGCTTCACAAGCAGACTTAGAAGCTAAGTCTCTCTCTGACCTTCCCCTGCCCTCCTGTCTCTTACTCCTCATCTCCTCTGAAGTGAATCATAGAAACTAGATTTCCTCTTCCCTAAGGCAAGCTACAAAACCTAGAAATATTACTCTAACTTTCCCCTACCTTTCTGTGTAGAAGCTGGCCATAAAGAAATTCTCTGATCTACCTCCTCTGATGGTAGGTCATAAGACCCTCTCTCATTCCAGGGCCCTGCCCTACACCTGACAGGGGGTAATGCTGCACAGAGGCCGAGAAGAGTCTGAACAGTCAGGCTTTACTAGGTTCCCCCTCAGTCTATTGCTATCAGATCATTCCCTTTTTGTCTAATCACATTTCTACATGGCTGGATTCTTCATTGAACCTAAGTATAAAAACAGTTTTCACTGTGTCTTTGAGTCTTCATTTTTTTTTTTTAAATAGAACACTTTTATTTTATTTATTTTTTGTGTGTGTGTGTGTCTGGCCAGTACAGGGATCTGAACCCTCGATCTTGGTGTTACAAGGCTGTGCTCTAACCAGCTGAGCTAACTCTGTCATATAAAGCTTTTATTGAATATATTTGTTATGCTTTTCTCTTGTTTAGCTGTCTTTTTGTTATAGAAGTGTCAGCCATGACCCTTATGATGGGTAAAGAAAAGTACCACACCTTCCAGCCC
>NW_007763015.1:2863-3663 GCF_000696425.1 Galeopterus variegatus
ATATTTGTTAAAGAAGGGACTCCAACTGGAGGCTAAAAATGATTATCTGTGAAACTATTTGTGTTAAAATATTTATATATGTCAACACACACAAAAAAATTTACAATTGAGAATATCCTCCACTTAACTGAAACTTGCCCTGAGCTTACCAGGTAACTTGGCACATATAAAAAGAATGTTTTTTCAATTAAAAATGATATAATCCACAGACAAAATTCAATTAAATATGTCACAATTTTTAATTTGTTAATCATAAAATGCAGCTTAAAAGAATACTGCAAGCATTGCTGGCCAGTTAACTCACTTGGTTAGAGCGTGGTGCTGATAACACCAAAGTCAAGGGTTCGGATCCCCAGACCAGCCAGCCACCAAAAAAAAAGAAGAAGAATATTGCAAGCAATTTTCTGAAATAAAAATAAAAAGAATGAGACTGTATATGAGAAAAATACCAATGACATTGTATTAAAGAGCTATGGTTAAGTAATTCATTAAAGTATGTGATTTAAAAATGTGAACTTATACTGTCAGGGCTCAGAACATGACACCCCAGAATATGGCACCTTGGCAATTAAGAAAGCAGCAGAAGCTAGAAGGTCACTCTGACCTTCCCCCACTTCTCTGTGTAAAGCATGACCATAAAGAAATTCTCTGACCTACCTACCCTGAACGTAGGTCATAAGACCTTCTTACGACACGTGTCCTGCCCTATACCCCTAGGGGTGGACTGCTACACAGAGAGGCCAAGAGGAATCTGAACAGACAGCCCTTGCTGAGTTCCCTGCAGGTTATCACCATAAATC
>NW_007763015.1:5919-6319 GCF_000696425.1 Galeopterus variegatus
TGGGGTGTGTGTAGTTTCTTTGTGATGTTGTCTAGTTTGGGCCTACATTGTGATCCTTGTTGCTTGGAGGTTATTAATATCCATTCACTGTGTCTTCTGGGAAGGCAATATAAAATAGGATAAAGATTGGATTGGGAATCAGAAGATCCAATGGCACTCCTAGCTCAGATACTAAATGCTGTATTGTCTCACTTACCTTTCCGCCTTAGCTTTTGACTTTGTAAAATGAGGGCCTTAGACTAGATAAGTAATTCTTGCTCCAGCTATTCAATTCTATTAAATACTTACTCACGTTTTTATTTTCACAGGCTTTTTGTTATTGCTATTTTTCCTTTAGTAAAGGGAGAGAGTTCTATGAATAAACTCACACTTTTATCAAAAAAATCACCTATTTGAGATT
>NW_007763016.1:0-333 GCF_000696425.1 Galeopterus variegatus
TGTGCAAAGGTATGCATGCAGGAACAAGCCCATGAGGGTGTCCAAGGGGTGAGGAGGTTAACGGGGGGCACAGCCCAGCAGGTCCCTCATCCTGTCCCTCCTACCAGCCTGCTGCTCAACTCTGAGCTTTCCCTTGGGAACCTCGTGCAGCTCCATTCCCACCAAGATGGCCAGCAGAGGGGGGACACACACCTCCACCGCTTAGCTTTCTCTTGATCCTCCCAACAGCCCCATCAGCCCTTTGAGTTTTAGCAATTTCATGGCTAATCACTATAGAAAGACAGCTCTGGAGCCATTCAATGAACAAACCCCAGGGATGTCTCAGTCTCAGAG
>NW_007763016.1:5978-6319 GCF_000696425.1 Galeopterus variegatus
TCAGTGCCTGTCACGTGTATCCTGAGACAGGCTCAGCAGAGCAGCTGGTAGGAGCTCTGACTAATGAGAAGGGCAAGTGCCAGCCAAGGGTTGTCTTCCAGGAGGGGATAGATGAGGAGACTTAGAGATGTCTGGGAAAGTATTTCTGGCTAGAGGGAGAAAGTGGCATGACGTTTTTTCCATCCATTATAAAAGAATCAAGTGGGTAACACAGTAAAAAAAAACTTATAGCTAAATAATTCCAGACACGAAAATGGGAAGGATTTGAGCTTGTTCTCAGCATGCAACTCCAGACCCTGGGATTTACTCTGAGGATCATGAGGTCCAGTCCTCCTATAAAC
>NW_007763017.1:0-558 GCF_000696425.1 Galeopterus variegatus
GGTGCAGATCAGCTGTCATTGCTGTGCCCCAGTGTTCTCCCAGTGAGCCTGTCTCCCTCACCACCCATGTTGCAAACACTTCCCATTGGATGGGCTGTGAACTGGTCCCTTGTGATGACTCACCGGCCTCTGAGTGGTTCCTTTTTTTAAGTTGTTGTGGTTCCTCGCTCCTGTGTGGGTAGATGGGCACGCTATTAGTGGTGTTGCTAGTCTGGGAGCCACCATGGCTCTCTTCTCCCCTGCCACCTCCAAGCAACTTCATCTGAAAGGCACAGCTGTGGCTTTTGTCAGCTCCTGCTCTGTGCACTCAGCAGCTCCAGCCTGGAAGTATCTGAGGATTGAAAAGGTTGGAGAGGTTTTTTCATTCTCTCACTGTGGCTTCTCCCACCTTCCATGCACTCTGTAGGTCTCTCCTCTTCCCCAAGCTCTAGTGGCCCAGCTTGGCTGTTGTTGCTTTTAAATAGTTGTAAATAGCTGATTTGTGGGAGAGAGTGACACTGGGGACTGTCTATTGCACCATCTTGACCAGAAGTCTGTAGAGAACATGGTTCTGAGTAA
>NW_007763017.1:5522-6319 GCF_000696425.1 Galeopterus variegatus
AGCCCTCACACATTTCTTTCTCTCATACCAAACCTCCAAATCCTACAGCAAATCCTATTGGATTTGTCACCAATATATGTTAAAAATATGGCCACTTATCATTTCACCCACTTGTTCAAGCCATAATTCTTTCTCACCCAGAGGCTTCTTGTAGCTGCAATTGGTCTGCCAGGTTGCACTCTTGTTTCCCAAGAGGATATTCTCAACACAGGACTCGTCATGAGAAATTTTCCACAGTGCTGCTTTAAATCCTGCAATGGCCCCATCTCACTCAAAAAGAAGCTAAAATCCTTAGAATCATCTATGCAATCCTTACAAAAACCCTATAACTATCTGTTTCTCTTTCTCTCAACTCATTTGTTCTTACCTCAACTATTTGCTGTGGCTATCCTATCCTATTTGTCATTGCTGAAGTGGACCCATGCCACATGCTTTGGCACTTGTCACCTCCTGTGCTTGGAATACTCTTTTCACAAAAGCCAGCATAGACAGATCCCTTATCTCTTTCATTCTTTAATCAAATACCACATAATTGAGGCATTTTCTTATCACCATATTTTTAAATGCCACTATATACAACAAGGGTAAGCAATTTTTTCATCCTCCTTTGTCCATTGCTATATTCCAGTCACTCAGAACATGTATGGTCACATAGTAGGTACTCAATAACTAACAGTCGTTTAAACAAATATGAACATGATTAAGTTTTCTTTAGAAAACTTTGTTAATATGAGCTGACTTTCTCTTTATTGAAAAATGTCTTTATTCAGCAACAACTCAAAAAGTATTGGATTTAT
>NW_007763018.1:0-731 GCF_000696425.1 Galeopterus variegatus
TGTGTGTAAGACAGAGAAATGACAGTGTATTAAGTATTGTACTTCTTTCATTTGTGACACACTGCATCATAGACATTCTGTCCCACTTCACTGCCACAAGACAGGGAAGTTGAACAAAGAAGGATTAAACGTGAAGATTTTCTACTATTATGTTTCATTCAATCTTTTTTTGTTTCAGGCTAAATACAGGGTATTTGAGAGGTCAAGTAGAGGGCATGAGAAGTTAAAAAGAATAATTATTATTTAGGAAAATGAGTATATGAGTATGATTTTTTTTGGTTTGTGTCAGCCATTGTTATAAATTTCTGCTCTTCATATTATCAATAATTTTTAATATTTATTTCTTTACTAAAAATACTGAATGCTGACTTAAATACAAATAGGTAGAAAGTTGGCATCTAGATATAATTTCAAAGAAAAAATGTTAATTCCTGAAAAAAATGTATATGTAAAGTTTGTGTCCTATTTGCTTCTACTCAACAAAGGAGACTGGGGTAGGCAGGTTAATCTCTACTTGCTACCAGATTTGGGTCAGAGAATATCATTCTCTTTATTTAGAATATCTTCTCTCTATATAGGAAGACAGTGTCCCAATAGATGTTTACTGAATATTTAATATGCCATACATTTTAACTAGCTTGCAAAAGGCATTGATAAAACCAAACATGCCATTAACCTTGATGTCTGTACAGGTGGGCACACAGGAAATTTTTAAAGACTCAGATTTTAAT
>NW_007763018.1:2910-3179 GCF_000696425.1 Galeopterus variegatus
CACACACACACACACACACACCCCAAAGCCAACCAACCAAACAAACAAAAAACCAAATTACTTTTCTCACACACTCAGACAGACTTCTGCCCTAAAGTCTTAAGTGTTTCATTAGCAGAAGAGGTGCATTTTTACTTTAGGGGTACCTCTGGCTCACACTAACCCCTATTTTCCTGTGTCAGCCTGCTAGACATCCAAAACTAGGTCACATTCCTTAAGATAAAAAAGTAACCTGTCTTGGCAACCTTATTTCAAAATGCAAATGCTCC
>NW_007763018.1:6085-6319 GCF_000696425.1 Galeopterus variegatus
AGCCCTGTCTCTAAGCTGCAATTTCACAGCATCTGGAGTGGTGATAAGTCAATGGTGGTGTCAGCTGCAGGCAAACATGAACAACTCCAAGGGAGGAAAATGCCTCTCTCTGACCAGAGGATCCATCATCTAAAGAGAATGGGGAGAATCTGTCAAAGCCAACTGAACAATGGGGCAGACTATGGCTGAGGTTCCAGAATGACCACTGGGTGGCAGGAACACAGGAAAGATGTT
>NW_007763019.1:0-429 GCF_000696425.1 Galeopterus variegatus
TGGTCTGATGAGTTTACTTAGATCGAAGGGCTTGGTCTGATAAGATTACATAGATCGAATATCTTTCTCTGATGTGTTTTCTTAGATCTATGTGCCTGGTCTGATGAGTTTTCTTAGATCGATGAGCTTGGTGTGCTGACTTTACTTAGATCGAAGTGCTTGTTCTGATGAGTTTAATTAGATTGATGAGCTTGGTCTGATGAGTTTACTTAGATCGATGAGCTCGGTCCAATGAGTTTACTTAGATCAATATGCTTGGTCTGATGAGTTTACATAGATCGATGAGCTCGGTCTGTTGAGTTTACTTAGTTTGATGTGCTTGGTCAGATGAGTTTTATTAGATCTATTTGCTTGGTCAGATGAGTTTGCTTAGATCGATGAGTTCGGTCTTATGAGTTTACTTAGATCAGTGTGCTTGGTCTGATGAGT
>NW_007763019.1:5983-6319 GCF_000696425.1 Galeopterus variegatus
AAGCTAGGTCTGATGAGTTTAATGAGATCGATGTGCTTGGTCTGATGAGTTTACTTAGATCAATGAGCTCGGCCGGATGAGTTTACTTAGATCGTTAAGCTAGGTCTGATGAGTTTAATGAGATCGATGTGCTTGGTCTGATGAGTTTACTTAGATCGATGAGCTTGTTGTGATGACTTTAGCTAGATTGAAGGGCTTGGTCTGATGAGTTTAATTAGATTGATGAGCATGGTCGGATGAGATTACTTAGATCGATGAGCTCAGTCCAATTAGTTTAATTAGATCGATGTGCTTGGTCTGATGAGTTTACGTAGATGAATGTGCTTGGTCTGAGGC
>NW_007763020.1:0-575 GCF_000696425.1 Galeopterus variegatus
CCTGATATGAGGTGAGGGAACCTGACTAAATTGATTCTATTTTCCTCACAATTGTCAAGTGAGAGAGAGAAAGAGAGACAATTGAGTCATCCCTAATACACAATTCAACCAAATTTATTAAATGACTTCTGTATGTCTCCACTGTTCTGGATTCTGGGATATAGCAATAAACAAGGCAAAAAGACTTTTGCCTTCAATGAACATATGTTCTAGGAAAGAGAAATAAACACATGCAAACAAACAAAATTTAAACTTTGGAGAAGGGCTATAGAAGAAATGATCTCTAGACTGATGAGAGGATATAACAGATACTCTGATCTGGTCAGAGGGTTTAGGGAAGTCTCCTATAAGAAAGTAATCTCTGAGCTGCACTTCGAATGCTAACTATGAGTCAGGTAAGCTGAGGAAGTAAGAAGGGAGAAAGAGAGGTTGAGAGTTAAAAACATCTTGGTAAAGTGTTTATCATGTGAAAATCCTAAAAAGGGTAGAACATGGCACATTAGAGGAGAGAAGAAAAATTGAGCTTCATAGAGAAAATAAAGAGACAGGGAAGGTGACCAAAATGACACTGGAAA
>NW_007763020.1:5877-6319 GCF_000696425.1 Galeopterus variegatus
CCCCATCCTGTGCAGGTCGCAAGTTAGGTAGTTGGAAAAAGATTCTGGCAACCTTAGGCATAATGGACGTGCTTTATTTCAGATGCAAGCTCTGCTGGCTGGTGGTTCAGAGCCATTGTCTTTTTTGTACACAAGCACACAATCATGGCAACAAGCCAAGGAGTACATGGGCACACATGCACAGTTACACTACTCTTAGCAAACATGCTAAAATGTGCAGTATCATGTCCTGCCTGATATGAGGTGAGGGAACCTGACTAAATTGATTCTATTTTCCTCACAATTGTCAAGTGAGAGAGAGAAAGAGAGACAATTGAGTCATCCCCAAAACACAATTCAACAAAATTTATTAAATGACTTCTGTATGTCTCCACTGTTCTAGATTCTGGGATATAGCAATAAACAAGGCAAAAAGACTTTTGCCTTCAATGAACATATGTTC
>NW_007763021.1:0-341 GCF_000696425.1 Galeopterus variegatus
AAAAAAAAAAAAAACTTGTTTTACACAAATACACACACACAGTTACAGCAAAGGTGGAACAGAGCAGGTCACAGCAATATACAACAGGGTACAACTGGCTGTGAGTGAGAGCAAAACCTAACATCTTAAGCCTCACAGACAGTACTAAAGCATATTCCCTAGGAGCACTTAGGAGGCAGTCAGCAGATTTTCCCAAGCTGTTGGCCAGCTGAATGAATCACAGGTGACAAGGCACTCACACTACTCTGCCATAGCCAGTGCTGCATTTTAAATGCTGTCTTGTTTGCTGTCGTCTTCCAATCATTTCCACTATGTGGCTAACAATTCTGGAATGGAAATGT
>NW_007763021.1:6043-6319 GCF_000696425.1 Galeopterus variegatus
CCAGCCGCGGGAGCGCAGCGGCCGGGGCGTCCCCGCACCCCAACTCTTGAGGGTGCACTTACCAAACCCGGTTTCCAGGAACCCACGCATCGCGACATCAAGCCCGAACTCCACAGGTACCCGCTCCAGCACGCGTATTTCAGCCCAGTAAAAAGTTTTAGGGAAAGACGGCAGAGAACAAGGTTCCGGGCCCCTATTCTTGACCTTCAAGAACTACAAGAGTCAGGACCCGGCCGGACCGGAAAAGTTCGAGCGGCTGCCGCGCCGGCTGCTCCG
>NW_007763022.1:0-1016 GCF_000696425.1 Galeopterus variegatus
GGCCGGCCCAACTTAGGTAATTTGTTATGGCAACCAAGAACAGAATTAATTTTTGGATGTAATATTTTTTCAAGTGCAGCTATTATTAGAAATAAAGATAATTATCAAAACCTCCCTCCTAATGGGCCATAATAATCAACCACATTGTATATCGACAAAATAAAAAAAAAAAAAAGAAATAAAGGTAATTAGATATTAAGGTAACTTAGGACATCAGATTTAATATATTAAGCTCTTGTTGGTTAAATGTTCTCTATCTTTCCAAAAAATTCTGTCATTAAGAGTATATAACATGTTTTTCTGGATTTTCCAAGTTCCCCAATAATAAACACAGTTTATGTGCATTTATAAACTACTAAGGATAAACATTTTTAGCAGTTAGAATCTAAAAACGTTTCTAGACCACTGCTATTTGTGTTTGAACAGAAGCTATATAAAGTAAATTAAACTGTCAAAAGTTTTTGAAATTCAGGATTTGTTCCTCTAAATATTAACTCATTCATATTTACTACTACATGTAAACTGGCTTCTCCATGAAGCAAAGGATGACAGCACTTATCAACTGCTTCTCCACCCTGCAGCCTAGAGAACAGGACAGAGTCCTACAGTCGCTTGAGGAGTCTACCAAAAAGAAGACAGGAGATAAGAGAAGGCTGATAAAATGAAACTAATCTCAAAACAATGGCTAATGGACAACAGAAAAAGAAGAAATCCAAGAAATGAACACTATAATACACATGAATCGTCACACTTAGAGGGTGAATCCAGACCACATGGAAAAGCTCCATTGAGTTCAGCAATAAGACCCGTAACAACAGAAGCGAAACCTCTTATTGGCACCAGAAAGAGGTATCACGGTGGTGAGGCTACCCTTCTGATATATACAGAATAGAGGTCACTGTGGGTGGACCTGTCTTCTTGGAACATCACTCTGCTTATTGCAGAAAGCCTGCCAAGACTTCCATCAACACACTAACTGCTTCCCAATACTGGGGAGAGAGACCTTGATAATAACT
>NW_007763022.1:5713-6319 GCF_000696425.1 Galeopterus variegatus
GTTGTTGAACTGAATCATAAACATATTTTTATCTCAATCTGTCACCTTTCACATAAGGTATTCCCCCTCCCTTAAGTGCTATTTGATAAAATTAGCTATCTCTCTGGTCCTTGAAGTGTGTCCTCAGCCCAGCAGGATCACCTGGAAACTTGTGAGAAATGCAAAGTCCCAGGTTCCACCTCAGACATGCAGAAACTCTTAGGGGTGGGGCCCAGCAATCTGTTTAACAAATTCTCCAGGTGACTGATGCTCACTAAAGTTTGAGAACCATCCATCTGGTCTAAAAGTGTGTGCCATTGAACTGGGAACAACAAAAATAAGAAAATCCACATGAGGAATTAAGATATGTGCTAATTGAGTGGCACAGACAAGATATTAAGACTTGGGTCTTTAAGGGACAAATTGTCCAAAACACCCACATTAAAATACTTCAAAACCTACCCAGTTTTGCTCAGGCTTTCCCCCATGATTGTCATTCAGCTCATACCCAACATGAGAAAGACATTCAGCCAACTTTGTGGGTATGTTCAAGAGTTTTTCCTACTCCAGCCCTAAATCCACTTCGGAGAATTGAGTCCTAAGATTTAAGGCTTCATTTTTCATGAA
>NW_007763023.1:0-211 GCF_000696425.1 Galeopterus variegatus
TCCCCGCTTAGAATCCAGCATAACTCACTGAACCGAAGCTGTGGCAGTTACAGGAGAAGTTTAGCTCCAAACAGTTTGTTTTCGGATATTAGAGGCTAAATCACGCTGCAAACAGCGTTCAAGCAGGCTTGAAACGTCTGGTGTATATCGCTGCCAAAAACACTCCCTGGAGCTTCAGCTTCTACAAGCCACTTTAACTCTGAGGGAGCAG
>NW_007763023.1:5689-6319 GCF_000696425.1 Galeopterus variegatus
AAGAGAAGTTGAGCTCAAAACAGTTTGTTTTCAGAAATTAGAATTGAAATCACGCTGCAAACAGAATTAAAGCAGGCTTGAAAATTGTGCTGTATGTCTCTGCCAAAAACACTCACTGGAGTTTCACCTTTTCAAAACAACTTTAACTGTAAGCGAACAGGGAGCACAATGTGCTTCTCACATCTAGCATGTACTAATTCAGGTTTGCAAGTTCTATTGGAAAGCCCATTAAAGCCTATGTGGGAAACGGCTTGTAAGACTTCTCTTTAAAATCTCTGTCAAAAAGCGTAAGAGAAGCTTCCCCGCTTAGAATCCAGCATAACTCAATGAACCGAAGCCGTGGCAGTTACAAGAGAAGTTGAGCTCCAAACAGTTTGTTTTCAGAAATTAGAATTGAAATCACGCTGCAAACAGCATTCAAGCAGGCTTGAAAATTGTGGTGTCTATCTCTGCCAAAAACACTCCCTGGAGCTTCAGCTTCTACAGGCCACTTGAACTCTAAGGGAACAGAGAGCAGAATGTGCTTCTCACATCTAGCATTTTGGAATTCGGGTGTGCACGTTCTATGGGAAAGCCCATTGAAGCCTATGGGGGAATCGGCTTGTGAGACTTCTGTTTCAAAATCTCTGT
>NW_007763024.1:0-438 GCF_000696425.1 Galeopterus variegatus
CTGACTCTTCAGAGACCTCGTGCAGAGCCTGGACACCCCAGCTGGTCCCCGCACACCGGCCAGGGAACCATCTATTCATTTCCCAAGCACGTGTTGATTCTTATTGTGTGTCAGGCCTGGGGCTGGGGATACGGATGCATAAGGCAGACACGGTCCCTCCCTACCCTCCCGAAGACAGCACTAGGACGGGGGGAGGAGTGTGATAAACAGAGAAAGAAATAATAATTACAGGTCGAGATCGGGATCATAAAGGAAACAGAGTGATATGAAGAGGTAGAAGAGGTCACTGTAGCTAGAATGGTCACCTTCTCCGAGGAAGCAGCATTTGAGCCGAGACCTGAAGGATGGGGGACGAGCTTCCAGAAAGCACGGGGGGAGCGCATGGGGCAGCGACGACAGCAGGTGCAGAGGCCCCGAAGCTGGACAAACTTCGCTCAC
>NW_007763024.1:6096-6319 GCF_000696425.1 Galeopterus variegatus
CTGACTCTTCAGAGACCTCGTGCAGAGCCTGGACACCCCAGCTGGTCCCCGCACACCGGCCGGGAACCACCTATTCATTTCCCAAGCACGTGTTGATTCTTATTGTGTGTCAGGCCTGGGGCTGGGGATACGGATGTGTAAGGCAGACACGGTCCCTCCCTGCCCTCCCGAAGACAGCACTAGGACGGGGGGAGGAGTGTGATAAACAGAGAAAGAAATAATA
>NW_007763025.1:0-528 GCF_000696425.1 Galeopterus variegatus
AAAAAACAGAAAAAAGATATCATCAATAAAAAAATTTGTGGGATTTCTCCAAAACTAAAGAATATGAATTTCTAGGTTGAGAGGGCACACCATGTGCTAAACACAATTGATGAAAATAAATTCACACTCAGACACTTCATCGTGAAATTTCAGAATATTAAGGTTAAAGAGAAAAATCCAAATAGAAAAAAAGGGGAGGTCACAATCAAAGAATCAGGAATTAGAATGGTTTTAGACTTTTCAACAGCAATACTAAACTCAAGAAGACAATGGAGAAATGTGTTTAACATTTTACAAATTTACAAACAATTTACAATTTAGAATTCTATAGCAGTCAGGATGGGCTTGGTTTTGCTGCAGTAACAGACAACTCCAAAGTTCCAGATGCTACACATCTATCCAACTCAGTTCAGCAGGGACTCAGGCTGGTGGAGTTTGCACCTGTTTCTGTAGTAAAAAAGAGAACGTGACAATGGCTCATCAGCTCTTTAAAAAATTCTGTCAGGAAGTGGCACACATCACTTCTGC
>NW_007763025.1:5988-6319 GCF_000696425.1 Galeopterus variegatus
GGAAGGAAGGAAGGAAGGAAGGAAGGAAGGAAGGAAGGAAGGAAGGAAGGAAGGAAATCATTAACATCCTCAGAGAGATAAAAAAAAATATTGCATCCACAAAATAAGACTAGGATGCTATTAGAAAAGAGAATATTGAATAAACAAAAAAAGAACTCTTGAAAATTTCTGATATCAAAAAATAAGCAATGCAATAGAAAAGACAGAAGATAAAGTTGGGGAAATATCCTGGAAAGTGAACAAAAAGGTGGAAAGTAGCAGAGAAAAAAATTAGAACACTAGTTCAGGAGATTCAACATCAAATAATAAGAAAGCAATAAAAAAAAAAAAA
>NW_007763026.1:0-560 GCF_000696425.1 Galeopterus variegatus
CATCCCTGCAAGAAATTTTCAAGGGAATCCTGCATCTAGAACCTAAAAAAGAAGTATCACTGAGCACACAGAAAGAACAAAACCCACTGGTAAAACACAAATGCAAACAAGAAAGAAAAAAAATCTTATCACATAAAACCAAAAACATTGAAGATGAATAACAAAAAGGGAAAAAAGAAAAAGTTATTAAAATTATCTAAACAAAAATATATAAAATGGCAGGAATAAGACAATACTTCTCAATAGCAACCCTAAATGTAAATGGATTAAATCCCCCCTACAAAAGATACAGACTAAAGAACTGGATTAACAAGCTAGAGCGAACTATATGCTGCCTTCAAGAGACCCATCTCACCTGTAAAGATGCAAAATAGACTAATAGTGAAGGGATGGAAAGAGATATTCCATTTGAATGGAAACCAAAAACAAGCAAGAGTAGCTATTCTTATATCAGATAAAATAGACTTTAAATCAAAAACTGTAAAAAGAGACAAGGCTACTATATAATGATGAAGGAATCTGTAAGCAAGAAGATATAACAATCATAAATATATATGCTC
>NW_007763026.1:6079-6319 GCF_000696425.1 Galeopterus variegatus
AGCAGACTTCTCAACAGAAACTCTACAGGAGAGAAGAAAATGGGATGATATATTCAAAATACTAAAAGCAAAAACTGCCAGCCAAGAATGCTATACCCAGCAAGGCTATCCTTCAGAAATGAGTGAGAGATAGTGCATTTCCCAGACAAACAAACTGCAGGAGTTCATCAACACATGACCATCCCTGCAAGAAATTTTCAAGGGAATCCTGCATCTAGAACCTAAAAAAGAAGTATCACT
>NW_007763027.1:0-282 GCF_000696425.1 Galeopterus variegatus
AACAAATAGGAAGAATGGGAACCATATAGAGCTCTGATCTATCAAAGTAGGGGCCTTGGAAATCCAAGAAGTTGGGAGAGGACAGCAGGTACAAAGGGCAGAAGGAAGCCACAGAAATGGATAAGAACAAACACTGCCTAAAGCATAGTTCTACTTAAGAAAGACTTCCTTTATCAGACTGAAGGCATTTCCCTACTTTTCTTCCATTCTGCATATTTCCTCAGTCCCTGTATTTTCAGTCATGAGTGTGACAATGTATATTTTAACATAAAAATTGAATTT
>NW_007763027.1:6042-6319 GCF_000696425.1 Galeopterus variegatus
TCTGTTTTCAGCTAATCAAAACCCAAAACCATAAGGAATAAGTATAGATGGACAAATTTTAATAACAAATAGGAAGAATGTGAACCATATAGAGCTCTGATCTATCAAAGTAGGGACCTTGGAAATCCAAGAAGTTGGGTGAGGATAGCAGGTGCCAAGGGCAGAAGGAAGTCCCAGAAATGGAAAAAAACAAACACTGCATAAAGCGTAGTTCTACTTAAGAAAGACCACTTTTCTTTATCAGACTGAAGGCATTTCCCTACTTTTCTTCCATTCT
>NW_007763028.1:0-803 GCF_000696425.1 Galeopterus variegatus
GCTGGCCACTTCCAGAGCAAGTGATCCAAGAGAGAGAGCAAGAAGGAAGCCATGATGCCTTTTATGACCTAGCCTCAGAAGTCACATACCATCACATACACCATCTTCTGTTCTTTAGAAATAAGTCCTTGAGTCCAGCTCACACTCAAGGGGAATGGAATTAAGCCCCACATCTTGAAAAGATGTGTGACTAAGAATTTGTGGACAGTCCTCAAAGGCACTCCACAAATTATATGTTGAATGAAAGATTGGTTTATTTGGATTTTCTCAGTACGTTAGTTACTTCAATGCCAGTATAAATTGGGCCCCACTGAAAGCAAGATTAATTCTTTTACATCACAAAACTACCATTAAGGGATTCCTGTTTCCAAACAGGAATGAAACAGTGTGACTTGCATATAAAATTTGAGCTTTACTATCATCCAGGTCATTCATATAAATTGAAAATCCTTGACTCAGATTGTCTACTTTTGAAGATTTGCAGCAACCATATATTGACAGTATTTTCCAGTTATAAACCATTTTCAGAGGTTTTGAGTTGAAAGTACTGTGTGGAAGATGCTGGGCTCAGCACTTGGGGGTATCCAAGGAACACCAGATAGGCCCTTGCCTTTAGGTGGCTTAAAATCAAGAGAACTTTAGGACATCAGAAGACAGGCTATAAGCAAATGGAGTCCTGATTTTCAAAAAGGGGACAAAAGTAGATTCTATACACTAAATAGAATAGGGAGTTTGCCAAGTGGAAGAAATATTTGAGAAGAGATCATTGAAAGGACGATTTGTGAGCTTTTAAGAAAGCTACA
>NW_007763028.1:5947-6319 GCF_000696425.1 Galeopterus variegatus
TGGGGTGGGGGGTTGGTGTGTGTGGGCAAGGGCAATCAGCAGAACCTGCTGGAGACTCAGCCGTGGGGAGTGAGGGAAAGAGGGTAATGGGGTGTCTCCTGAGTTTTTAGTGTGAGCAATGAGGTGGCTGACAGTACAGACCAGGGAAGTACAGAAAGACAGGCCTGTTTGGTGGGAGATGTCTATTAGAATAAGGTTCTTGACTCAATGTTTCTGCAATGCCTCAGAGCCTGGTTTCTGAATATTTTCTTTTTTACATACACTGTTGCATATATTCTTGGGACCATTTATTCCTTGGTTGTTCACTGCACTTTCTGTGAGTTGACCTGAGAAACTTCCCAAGCCAACCGAGCTACCCCGCTTCTATTCAAT
>NW_007763029.1:0-492 GCF_000696425.1 Galeopterus variegatus
GAAGGAAGGGCTCTGCCCTGGGCTGTGGCTTCTCAAGAAGAGGGAAACCAGGAGAGGGATAAAAATCAGAAGGCATCCCTGGTCCTCTGGGGCTGGTCTCATCTGTGGCAAACTTTTTTTTTTTAAAAATAATTTGTATTGTGTATTTTTTTTAGGTACACAACATGATATTATAAGATACATCTATAGAGTAAAATGGTTACTATAGTGGAACAAATTAACATGTCCATCATCTCAAATATGAGGGGTCTTCAAAAAGTTCATGGAATGATTCATAGTATCTTTTAATTCTATTTTTCCATGAAGTTTTTGAAGTACCGTCACGGGTACCCATTCCCCACCCTGCCATGGCAAGAGCAGCTGTAATCTACTCACTTAGCAAAAATACCATGCACGATGACTTTATTTTGAGTGATTTCCCAGAACATCAGACATATTCCTATGCAGATGATAAACCAAAGTTATACTCACCAGTCAAATGTAAAATCTTTT
>NW_007763029.1:5516-6319 GCF_000696425.1 Galeopterus variegatus
ATCAGAAACACCCATGGGTTATTCACCCAGCCCCAAACCCAACCCACAAGTTCTTCCTTTTAAAATTCCTGCTCACAAAGTTTTGAGGAGCCCAGGGATTTCTCAGCATTAGCTGCCCCTGCTCCATTCAGTTGACCTTGTAATTAAATGCCTACTTCCCTGCTGCAACCTGGTGTTAGTGTCTTGGCTTAGCTTCACATGGGTGGGTAGACCTGTTTGGTTTGGAAATATAAACATGGCAAATTTAACATGTCCAAGCTCAATTCTTAATCTTCCTCCTAACCTACTTTACCTATAACCTTTTCCAACTTAGTTAATGGCAACTCCACTCTTCTGGTTGCTTTCTCTCACACTCACATCCAATCCACCAGAGAATCCCACGAGTCCAACCACTTCCCACCCTCTCCACTGAAACCTCCCTGGCCTAAGCCTCCATCACTTCTATCTAGATCATTGCAATAACCTCTTAACTTGTCCCCCTGCTTGTAGGCTTGCTCCATTATAGTCTGTTCTCAGCAAAGCAGCTGGAGTGATCCTTTTTTAAACATAACTCAGGTCATGTCATTCCTTTCCCCAAAAGCATCCAATTGTTTCCCCTTCTCATTCAGAGTAAAACCCAGAGTCTACGATGACCTTCAAGGCTCCACATGATATGGCTGTCTGTTCTTCTTCCTTCTACTTTACCCCTCACTTACTGCACTCCAACCCACTGGCATCTTTTCTGTTCTTCAAATACTAGGGTTCTTCAAACATTTTATGGAAAGATTTACATTGTCTTTCAATTCCATTTTTCCATGAACTTT
>NW_007763030.1:0-6318 GCF_000696425.1 Galeopterus variegatus
GAATTCCAAAAGAAGAGGAAAGAGAGAAAAAAAGAAAAGAAATATTTGAAACAGTCATTACTGAGGTTTTTCCCAAATTAATCTCAGACACCAAACCACAAATCCAAAAACCTAAGAGAACACCAAGCAGAAAAATGCCAAAAACAGCACATCTATGCATATCATTTTCAAAATATAGAAAATCAAAGATGAAAACACACCCTGAAAAAAGTGAAAGGTAAAAAAAAATACCTTACCTATAGAAGAATAAAAATAAGAATTATATTGGACTTGTCCTCAGAAACCATGCAAGCAAGAAGAAAGTAGAATGACATATTTAAAGTGTTAAGATAGAAAAACCACCAACCTAGAATTCTGTACGTCAAGAAATAATACCTAAAAAGTGAAGGAGAAATAGACTTTCTCAGACAAACAAAGTATAAGGAAATTTGTTGCCAGTAGACCTTCCTTGCAAAAATGTTAAGAAAATTTTTTAGAGAAAAGGAAAATATAGGTCAGAAACTTGGATCTACATAAAGAGGAAGAATATCAAAGAAGAAATACTTGAATGTAAAATTAAAACTTTCATTTTCCTTATTCTTAATAAATCTTACAAATAACAGTGTGTCCCAAATAATAATAGCAACAATGTATTTAATTTTGTGTGTGTGTATGTTGTGTGTATATAGATAGATGAGTAAATAGATAAGTAGATAGATAACAAAAAAAATCTGCTCTGACCAAGTCAGCTAAATTGTAGTGCCTTGGAAGAATTGGGATAAGTCAGTAGTCACATCTACCTGTCCTGGAAAACATTATCATGAGACCATTTTTTCTTAGAAGCAGACAGGATGGCACCAGAAAGGCACAAGATAACCTATAATGCTTCTTATAACCATAAACCTAGATCCTTGCATGTACTATGTAACTTAGTAACAATCCCAAATCTATGTGTTACATACAACCAACAAAATCCCTGATATAAGTAAGTGGGGATGTCCTCTCTCTTTCCATTTTATCTCTTCCTCTGATGGCCCTCTTCAGAAAGCATTTTTCAGGGCAAACAAGTATATGCATGTTCCCAGTTGCAATTGTCATAATGGCTTAATAAATCCTATACTTTATATGTTTGGCCTCAATTTTCCTTAGGTCAACATTTATCTATATAAATACACACACACATACACAAACACACACACACACACACACACCTCCTAAGAAATATATATATAAAGAGAAATACCACATGCTCTCACTTATTTGTGGGAGCTAATAAAAATAAATCACACCTCCTAAGAAATATATATAAAGAGAAATACCACATGCTCTCACTTATTTGTGGGAGCTAATAAAAATAAATAGTAAGTATACAGACAAATGGGGAGGGGGAAAGAAGACACAACAATCACAACAATTCCTTGATTTTGTTAAGACAAGTGAACAGGTATGATGTTGATGGGGGGAAGGGGGAGAGGGAGGGAGGAAAAGGAGGAATTGGTAAAGGGACATGAAAATCAACTATATTGTATATTGATAAACTAAAATAAAAATAAATAAAAAATAAAAAAGTCAAACACAAAGAAACAAAACAGAATGGTGATTATTAGGGGCTGAGGGTAGGGTGAGAGTGGAGAAATGTTCAAAGAATACCAAGTTTCAGTTAGAAAGGAGAAATAAGTTCTAAAGATCTATTTTACAATATGGTGACTATACTCAATCATAATGTATTGTAGACCTGAAAATTGCCAAGAGAATAAATTTTAAATGTTTTCACCACCAATAAATAAATAAATAATATATATATATACACACACACACACATATGCTTATATATAAGTGAAAAGAATGAAACAATGACATCTTTTTCAAGGATAATACACCATAACATACCATAACAAATTTAAAGTAATAGAAATTCTACTCTCGGGTCTGCTCTCAGGCCACAACGGAATTAAACTAGAAATTAATAACAGAAAGATAACTGAAAAATTCCAAAATGCATGGAGAATAAACAGCACACTTCTAAATAACACATGGGACAAATAATAAAATTCAAGAGAAATAAAACATATTTTAACTAAATTTAAATAAAAACACAACTTATAAAATTTGTGAGAAGCACTGAAAGCAGTGTTTGGAGGGAAATTTATAACATTGAATGTATATATTAGAAAATAAGAAAAATCTATAATCAATAATCTAAGTTTCCATCTTAGCAAACTAGAAAAATTAGAGAAAATTAAATTCAAAGTAAACAGAAGAAAATATAAAATAAGAATTAAAGCAGAAACTAATGTAATTGAAAACAGGAAATCAACACAGAAAATAAATGAAACCAAAAGATAGTTCTTTTGAAAAGATCAATAAAATCAATAAGCCTCTAGCCAAGCTAGCTAAGAAAAAAAAGAGAGAGGACATAAATTACTAATATCAGAAATGAAAGAGGAAACATTACTACAGATCTCATGAACCCTAAAAGGATAATAAAGAAATGCTATGAACAACTCTATGCTAACAAATTTGGTAACCTAGATGAAATGGACCAATTCTTTGAAAAACACATTTTGCCAAAACTCATACAAGAAGAAATAGACAATCTCAATAGGCCTATATTTACAAAAGAAATTGAATCAGTAATAAGTTTTTTGAAACAAAAAGCACCAGGCCCGGATAGTTTCACTGGTGAGTTCTATCCAACATTTAAGGAAGAAATTATACCAATTCTCTGCAGTCTCTTTCAGAAGATAGTAGGGGGAATACTTCCTAACTCATTCTATGAGGCCAGCATTATCCTAATACCAAAAGCAGACAAAAACATCGAGGGGGGGAAAAAAAACAATTGCAGATGAATATTTCTCATGAACACAGATGCATATATCCTCAACAAAATATTAGCAAATAGAATCCAACAATATATAAAAAGAATAACACATCACTACAAAGTGGTATTTATCAGGTATGAAAGACAGGTTCAACAATCAAAATTAATATAGTTCATAACATTGACAGGCTAAAAAAGAAAAATCACATATTCACATTAATAGATACAGAAAAAAATATTTGACAAAATCTAACACCCATTCATGATGAAAACTCTTAGTAAACTAGAAATAGAGGGAAACGTCCTCAAGTTGATAAAGAATGTCTATTAAAAACCTACAGCTAGATCAACAGATGTCAACATCAAATCCAAAAAAATATGTATAATCAATTATGATTCAAACAGCTAACTTCATACTTAATGGTGAGAAACTAGAAACTAAAGGATCTCCCACTAAGATCAAGAAAAAGGGAAGAATGTCCCCTCTTATCATTCCTTTTCAACATTGTACTGGAAGTCCTAATTCCTAACTAATGCAGTAAGACAAGACAAGGAAAGAAAAGGTATACGGATTGGAAAGAAAGAAATAAAACTCTTTATTTGTAGATGACATGATCACCTACATAGATATTCTGACCAAAAAAAAAAAACTTCTGAAACTAATAAGCAATTATAATGAGGCTGCAGATTACAAGGTTAATATTCAATACTCAAAAGTAAATTGCTTTTCTATATACCAGCAATCAATAAGTGGAAATTGACATTAAAAACCCATGTCATTGACATTACCACCCCCAAAAATGAAATACTTAAGTATAAATCTAACAAAATACCCAGAAGATCGATATAAGGAAAGCTATAAAACTCTGATGAGGGAAATCAAAGAACCAAAGAAATGGAGAGATATTCCATGTTCATGGATAGGAAGATTCAATATTGTTAAGATGTCAGTTGTTTCCAACTTGATCTATAGATTCAATGCAATCCAAATCAAAATTCCCAGCAAGTTTTTTTATGGATATCAACAAACTGATTCTAAAGTTTATGTGACAAGGCCAAAGTTTCCAAATAGCCAACACAATATTGAAGGGGAAGAACAAAGTCAGAGGACTGACACTACCCGATTTTAAGGTTACTATAAAACCACGATAATCAAGACAATGTGGTATTAATGAAAAAATAGACAAATAGATCAGTGGAGCAGAATAGGGAGCCCAGAAATAGACCACACAAATACAGTCAACTGATCTTTGACAAAGGAGCAAAGACTACACAACGGAGAAAAGATAGCATTTTAAACAAATGGTGCTAAAACAACTGGACATTCACATGCAAAAAAAAAAAAAAATCTAGACACAGACTTTACACCCTTTACCAAAATTTACTCAAAAATTAATTACAGACCTAAATATAAAATGCAAAACTATAAAACTTCTAGAAGATTACATGGGAGAAAGCTTACATAACCTTGGGTATCGTGATGACTTTTTAGGTACAACACTGAAGGCACTTTCCACGAAAAGAAGAATTGATAAGTTGGACTTCATTAAAATTAAAAATTCCTGCCCAGTGAAAGACACTGTCAAGAGAATAAAAGGATCCTAGAACTAAATGTAAAATGCAAAACTATAAAACTCCTGGAGGATAACAGGAAAAAATCCTAAATGATCTTGGGTGTGCCAATGACTATTTATATACACCAAAAACACAATACCTGAAAGAAATAGTTGATAATATGGACTTCATTAAAATTAAAATATTCTGCTCTGTGAAAGACAATGTCAAAAGAATGAGAAGACAAGCCACTGACTGGGATACAAAATTTGCAAAAGACAGATTTGATAGAGGATTATTATCCAAAATACACAAAGAACTCTCAAAACTCAACAATAAGAAAACACAAACAACCTAATTAAAAAATGGGCCAAAAACCTTGACAGACACCTCACCAAAAAATGTATACCGATGGTAAATAAGTATATAAAACGATGCTCCACCTCATGTGTCATCAGGGAAATTCAAATTAAATCAACAATGAGATGCCACTACACACCTATGATAATGAACAAAATCTGGAACACTGACAACACCAAATGCTGGTGAGGATGTGGAGCAACAGGAACTCTCGTTCACTGCTGGTGGGAGTGCAAAATCGCACAGTCCTTTTGGAAGACAGTTTGGTGGTTTCTTACAAAATTAAACATACTCTTACCATATGATCCTGAAATCATGCTCCTTGGTATTTTCCCAAAGAAGTCGAAAATTGTGTTCACACAAAAACCTGCACACAAATTTATTACCAGCAATTTATTCATTAATGGTCAAAACTTAGAAGCAACCAAGATGTCCTTCGGTAGAGGAATGGTTATCCATTCCCCTGTGATATATCTAGACAAATGAGAAATTACTTAGTGCTAAAAAGAAATGAGCTGTAAAGTGATAAAAAGACATGGAAGAATCTCAAATGCATACTAAGCGGAAGAAACCAATCCGAAAGGGCTATGTACTGGGGAAGGAAAAACTGTGGAGACAGTAGAAAGATCAATGGTTACCAGGGTTGGTTGAGGGGAGGATGAACGGGAGGATCACAGAGGATTTTTAGGGCAGTAAAAATACTCTGTATGACATTATAATGGCAGATACATATCATTAGACATCGTCCCAACCCATAGAATGTACAAAACCAGGAGTGAACCCAAATGTAAACTATGGACTTTGGGTGACAACGATAGTTTTGTCTGCCACTCTGGTAAGAGATGTTCATAATGGGGGAGGCCATGCAGGTGTTGGGGATAAGGTTTATGGGAAATCTACATACCATCCTCTCAATTTTGCTGCAAATGTACAACTGCTCTAAAAACATGTTTTGTTTTGTTTTAGAAAAAAATGTGAATTATTCAAATCTCATCTATTTGAAAGAAATGAGAATACAGTGAATCGTGTTTCTCTACACCTGGATCTAATAGAAGTGCAGGTAACACATTTTCCAAAGCAGAACAGTGGAATAATGGGAAATTTCAGAAAACAGGGCTTTCTTTAAACGAGCAAATGATCTTTTCTGAAATACACAGAGCAAGACCCTACATCTATCTTGCAGATTGTCAAAAGATCACCTAAGGCATTCTAGACAACTCTGCACAGCCTTATGTGACCCATTGGACCTTGCCCATATGAAGTATAGAAGAAAATTTTTCCGCTTAACTACTGCAACCTTGTGTGTTCTGTTCAGTTGTTCTCACTGTCATGCAATCATTCCACAAATACGTGTTAATACATGTTGTGTCTTAAAGCACTGCCCTTGATGCCAGAGCAAAGCTAGTCATGACTCCTACCCTAATGGAGCTTATGTTCTTGCAGGGAAAATGGGCATTACATAAATAAATAAACAAGAAATGCATGCAACAAGCGAAAAGTGCCACACAGGTTATCATGCAAATCCAAAATCAGGGAACTTGGCTTCATCAGGGAGCTTGAAAAGCCTTCCTTTTGGAAAAAATCATGTGAGCTGGGGCCGGCCC
>NW_007763031.1:0-328 GCF_000696425.1 Galeopterus variegatus
CAGCCAGTGAGCGGCCGGTCTGTATGTGGGATCCGAACCCTCGGCGGAGCGCCGCCGCACTCCCAAGCGGCGCACTACAGCAGTGCGCCACCGGGCCGGCCCTGAACATATGTTTTTTAATCAGTTTTTTAAATTTGTTTTTTTGTTTGTGTAAAAAAGAAAACAAGGACAACATAATGAGAGACATTTTAAGGTAGAGTTGACCGATTTTGGCATCAAGCTATAGGATGAAGGAAGAGGAAGTGATAAGTCTTTAACCCATTTTGAGTTGATTTTGGTATATGGTGAGAGGTACAGTTTCAGTTTCATTCTTCTGCACATGGATGTT
>NW_007763031.1:6046-6318 GCF_000696425.1 Galeopterus variegatus
TTTTTTCTTTTAGAATTTTGAACAGAAAATGCTGAAAAAAGGAGGATCATGGGTTCAAGAAATAAATGTAACTGAAAAAAATTGGTATCCCCGACAAAAAATATGTTATGTTAAGAGAAAGTTAGCAGGTGCCAATCCAGCAGTTATTACTTGGTAAGATTGTTATTTGTGGAAAAGAGGGAACACCAATATGCTACTGTTTCTCAAAGAATCAATATATATGTACAAAGTGCTGAGTCCTTTACATTTAGCCTGTGGGGTGAGCATAACTA
>NW_007763032.1:0-421 GCF_000696425.1 Galeopterus variegatus
TCTTTTATTTTTTGAATTCTCAACTGTACTGCATTTCTTTTTCAAAAAGAAAAATAAATAAAAAGTAACAATCCCTATCTTCTGCCTATTTCTAAGAGACATATTCTGGAATATGATTTTAAATGTCTTGGGTGGCTAGATTCTATTAATAAAAAATAAATACAAATAAGAGAAGTCTTTGAATGCTGCTTATATATCGCTGCTTTAAGGTGCAGAGTAATGATGATATTTATTTCTTCTTTCTGAAACCACATGAAGACATGAATGAGAAAGAGAGTTTAGAAACAGAATTATCATTTCTGATAAAAACTATAGCTAACCGTATCTGTAAACCTTCATGGGTCTCAGAAGTTTAGTGACACAGCGTAATAAGACTCGGAAGATAGAGTGCACCACGATAGGACACTAACTGCAAATATCT
>NW_007763032.1:6088-6318 GCF_000696425.1 Galeopterus variegatus
TGAGCCTGGAAGATATTAAGTTAAGTAAAATATTTAAGTCATTCACAGAAAGATGAATACCACATGTTCTCACTCATTTGTGGGAGCTAAAAAAAGTGAGCTCATAGAAATAGAGAGTAAAATTGAGGATACTAGAAGCTGGAAAGTGT
Source organism: Galeopterus variegatus (assembly GCF_000696425.1). NCBI lineage: Eukaryota > Metazoa > Chordata > Mammalia > Dermoptera > Cynocephalidae > Galeopterus > Galeopterus variegatus. The sequence continues at coordinate 6,238 of NW_007763032.1, forward strand.
AGTGAGATGGGGGAATATGTAGAGGTTGGTAATGGATATAGAATGACAGTTAGATGGGAAGAATAAATTTTAGCACTCTAT
>NW_007763033.1:0-313 GCF_000696425.1 Galeopterus variegatus
GGGAGCGCCGCCGCACTCCCAAGCGGTGCACTGTAGCAGTGCGCCACCGGGCCGGCCCTTTGCTCTTTATTTTTAATAGTTAATCAGAAAAGTGAGTTCAGTTTCATCTCATATGATGATAGATTTGCCTATCTAAGTATTACAATTTTTGGTGTATAAGTCTTGAAGCTAAGTCATGTCATCCTATTTATCATTGTTTATTTTCCTGGTGTTTTGAACATTTAATCATCATGTACCAACTGTACTCAGCTGTGGGTAATAATAGGTTATTGCCTTGACATCTGCTTTGTCAAATATTCTTCTCATACTGAAG
>NW_007763033.1:6066-6318 GCF_000696425.1 Galeopterus variegatus
TTTTTTCCAAATAAATAAGATTTTCTGGTGATATCTTGAAAAGAATTCAAGGAAGAAACAGAGCTAAACAAGTTACCAATTGTGATTAGATTAACTCAGGATTACATGTTGAGTGCATACCTGGTTCAGACAATTTTCCTTTAAACCCCACTCACCTTTGTGTTGTCCTTTGTGGGAAGACTTTTAATGTTTAAACACACGCACGACAAATTTTACCAATGTTCCAGTAAGTGCCTAATCATTTTTAGATGT
>NW_007763033.1:12035-12251 GCF_000696425.1 Galeopterus variegatus
CAAGACATGTTCTGGTCAAACTGGCAAAACTCAAATACAAAGAGAGAATCTTTTTTTTTTTCCCCTTTTTCTCTTTTTTCGTGACCAGCAGCGGATCGCAACCCTTAGTGTTGCGCCCGTACAGGACCAGGACGGCAACGGGATCACAACCCTCGGTGTCGCGCCCGCACCTCAGTCAGCCAGTGAGCGGCCGGTCTGTATGTGGGATCCGAACCC
>NW_007763034.1:0-201 GCF_000696425.1 Galeopterus variegatus
CATTTTCTTTATCCAGTCATCCAGTGATGGACATTTCAGTTGATTCCATATCTTGGCTGTTGTAAATAGAGCTGCAGTAAACATGGGAATGTGTGATGATTTCCATTCCCTTGGGTATATACCCAGTAGTAGGATTGCTAGACTATGTGGTGGTTCCATCTGTGGTTGTTTGAGAAACCTCCATAATGTTTTCCGTAATGG
>NW_007763034.1:5375-6318 GCF_000696425.1 Galeopterus variegatus
TTACATTCAGTTTTGTTATTGAAAAGTATTGCTTTATCCCTGCCATTTTATTTATTTTTTTTATGGTTGTTTTATATTTCTTTTGTTCCCTTCTTTCCCTTTCATTATTTCTTTACTGTTTGTTTATGTTTTTGTTTTGTTTTGTTTTGTAGTGATAAGAAACATTTATTTCTCTTTTATTTGCTTATCTGTTCTACTATTTTTTTTTCTTTTCTCTTGCATTTATGGTGATATATTGCTCTTTTGATTCCAGAAGTAAGATTCCCTTGAGGTTTGTTGAAGGGCTGGTGTAGTGGTGAATTCTCACAATTTTTGTCTATCTGGGAAAGATATTATTTCTCCTTCATTTCTAAAAGAAAGCTTTGCTGGATATAATACTCATGGTTGGCAGTTTTTTTCTTTTAACATTTTGAATTTGTCATCCCACTATCTCCTGGCTGTGGGGCTTCCATTGAGAAATCTGCTGTTAGCCTGATGGGAATTCCCTTATAGGTGATCTCACACTTTTCTCTTGCTGTTTTTAGAATTTTTTGGTTTTGGCTGTTGACAATTTGACTACAATGTGTCTAGGGGAGGTCATTTTTGAGTTGAATCTGTTTGGGGATCTTTGAGCTTCTTGGACCTTTGAGACCATATCTCTTTCAATACGTGGGAAGATTTTGGTTATTCTTTCTTTGAATAGGTTTTGGTGCCTTTTCCTTTCTTTCTCTTCCCCTTCCAGTACACCTAAAATAGGGATGTTTGTACCCTTACAGTTATCTCTTTTTTTGATTGTTTGTTTCAACTGCATTAATTCAAAAAGACCATCTTCCAGCTTGTAAATTCTTTTTCTGCTTGTTCTAGCCTGGTGCTTTTGCTCTCATTCATATATATATATATATATTTTTATTTCTTTGAAGGAATTCTTCATTTTCAGAATTTCTGCTTGATTCTTTTTTGTATT
>NW_007763035.1:0-984 GCF_000696425.1 Galeopterus variegatus
CATATTTATGACTTGGTTTGACTAGTACAATGGGCAGAAATGACTTTATGGAACACCTGAGAATGGACCTTCACAGGCCAAGAAACTTCCACTTAAACTAATGTTAGTTCAGCAATCCCTATTTTGTGCCACCATATTTTCCAGAACTCCTACCAATTGTTGGGAACAGCCAATGTGCTCCTGTCATGTCACTGAAAAACTTGTTATCAGGAATTAATAAAAATTTGTATGAATAGATGATGTGCTATAAGTCCAAATAATATTTTTCCCATGTGAAGCAGAAACTTTTATTCTTTGCTTCTAATGGCATTTTTGTGGAATCTGGGGTCTGGTAAATTATGAGAGAGCCAAGTCGATCATCACAAACAAAAGCGTTTCTAGTATTTGCTGTTGCACAATTCTTTGTGTTTAGGCACCCCCAAAAAGAGAACCACTAACTATTGACACTGTTAAACCTTATTTAAAGGATAAGATAATTAGATTTGTTTTCTAAAATCACATTATAAAACCATCCTTATTTTGAAATCAGAACATAAAAAGATTAATAAAAGAAATATTTCAGTCCAATTGCTAAACAATGCCTAACTTATAAATTTATTTTATATATTGTTAATGTTCATGGTCACCAATGGTCACCCTAAACCATTCATTCTAATGTGAAGAAAGTTGGCAAAACAAACCACTTTCTCCAGGGCCACAGTGACCTAAAAAGAAAAATTCCACATAGGAAAGACACTTGCTTCTGGTTTAAAATCTACTACCTTCAATCCATTCATCCCTGTACAGATCTGAGGGCTGAAAATCAAAAGACAGGAAAGAATGTTTTTATCATTATTACGGTAGAGTGGGAATCGGTAAATCCTCCCAGTCATTTACGAGGAGAAGTCAATGATAAAATTAAGCACAGCGAGAGGAGGACCAACATGTGCCAAGACGGTTGTCCCACTACTCTTTCTACTGCATTTACCGTGTTTAGCGTCCTCC
>NW_007763035.1:5682-6318 GCF_000696425.1 Galeopterus variegatus
GGCGCACTGTAGCAGTGCACCACTGGGCCGGCCCAGTATAGAGCTAACTTTCACTGGGCTGCTACAAAGGCTTCTTAAAGGCAATGTGTTTTTGTGCAGATTAGTAATTACTACCCAATTTACCAAGCCAAAAACCTGAGAGTCATGCTGATTTTCTTCCCTACTCCTTCACTACACACATCTAAATAATTACAAAGAGCTGCTGGTTTTACTGCCTAAATACTCCTGATTTTTAAAAGGCCTTTCTATGACCTATAGAACTAACCTAGTTGTTTTTTGTTTAGATGCAAATATGACCATATCACTTCCCTAAATTTAAAAAAAAAAAAAGTTTCAATGGACAACTATTGCTCTAAGGATAAAATCCAAATCCCTAGTTGACCCATCAGACAAATGTATTTCTGAAATCAGTGAGCTCAAGTCAGATGGCATAAAGAGATATGTCTTTTGAAAATATTTTCCAAGTGAAAGGAAGTAACAATTATGTACAGAGAGTGCAAACCATAGCCCACAGTAGTCTGCAGCTCCTCTCATCAAGAAATGGTATCTTTTTGTGCACTTCTTGAATCTGTACGCATATTTATGACTTGGTTTGACTAGTACAATGGGCAGAAATGACTTTATGGAACACCTGAG
>NW_007763036.1:0-569 GCF_000696425.1 Galeopterus variegatus
AGCCACATCACTGAGCTCAAGTAACTATAGTGATACTAAATTTTGATTGTTGATATGTTTTTGTTGTTGTTGTTGTTTTTTTTGTTAAAGGAAAACGTCCCTTTGGTGTTTCATTGCTGTACATTGGCTGGGATAAGCACTATGGCTTTCAGCTCTATCAGAGTGACCCTAGTGGAAATTATGGGGGATGGAAAGCCACATGCATTGGAAATAATAGTGCTGTGAGTATTTTTGCAGTGCTATAAAAGCTAGCAAAAGGTCTAATAACTACCACAATTTTGAAGCAATGGTGAATGTAAACAATATTTTAAGATAGCTGCAAAAACCTTAATGTGATATGAAAATTTCTGTGATTTCTGTGGGGACAAAGTCACAGGTACTGCTAATATACTAGGCTTTCTTGTCTCCATGACAAAGTCACAGGTACTTCTAATATACTAGGCTTTCTTGTCTCCATTTGTAATTAAATGCCGATTTTCAATTAAAGATTGAAAATAAAGATGTGATATTTTTCACATCCTAGTTCATAGAGCCCCCTGAATTCTACAGTGGATCCCTTGGGGAACTGA
>NW_007763036.1:5754-6318 GCF_000696425.1 Galeopterus variegatus
TTTCAAAATATGAGATTGTGCTACTGCTTTACTCAAAACTCTCACGGCTTCCTGTCTTGCTAAGTAAAAGTCAAGTTCATTACATCAGCTTACGAGGCACCCTGTGTTCTGGCCCCACCGCTATCTTCTCTTCCACTATATGCTCCCTTCCTCACTCTGCCTTCATCCAAATGAGCCTTCTCATTCCTTGAACATCCCAAGCCCTCTTCCATCACAGGGCCTTTGTACTTGCCAATCCCTCTGCCTTGGGAATGCTCTTTCCACGGCTATCTGTATTGCCAATCCCTCATCTCCAGGTCTCCACTTGAATGTTGCTTATCTGGCAACTTCTGCAAAGGAGCAGTCTACTCCCCCATGATATTTTCTTCATAGCACTCACCACCAGCTGGCATATTTGGTTTTTTCTGTCTCCCCCAGTGGAATAAAAGCTTCCAGAGCAGAGACTTTGTTTTCATTCAATAGCTGTGTCCCAGCAACTGGTACAGAAACTGGCATGTATTAGGCAACAAATAAATATTGATGAGTGAATAAATAGTGAACCTTTATATACTGGAGAAAAATCCT
>NW_007763037.1:0-344 GCF_000696425.1 Galeopterus variegatus
TAGGAATAATTATACTTATATCATAAAAAATAGAATTCAAGACAAGGAAAGTAAAAAAAAAAAGATAAGGAAGGTCATTACATAATGATAAATGGATCAATTCAACCAAAGGATATAACAATTCTTAATATATATGTGCTCAACCAATCTCTACTACAGGCTGTCTTGACATAATGGACATTTATAGAACATTTCATCCAACAGCTAGAGAATATACATTCTTCTCAGCACCACATGGAACATTCTCTAATGTAGAACATATATGAGGACACAAAACAAATCCCAACAAATTTTTTAAAAATCAAAATCTTATCAACTACCTTATCTGACTTCAATGAAATAAA
>NW_007763037.1:6094-6318 GCF_000696425.1 Galeopterus variegatus
TACATATATGTATACACATATACATGTGCATTTGAATCTTGAAATTTAACTAGTATGAAAAATTCAAATTGAAGTAGACCATGTTTTCAAAAAATTTATAAGTAAATGTTCAGTTTTTCATGATAAAGAATCAGAGGCAATGATTGACAGAGAAATTCATGACTTTCTTCTAATAATATGAGTTTGTCTTTTTATTGTAAGTAAACAAAGTCATTTACAAAAAA
>NW_007763038.1:0-464 GCF_000696425.1 Galeopterus variegatus
TTGTTAAAGCTAACTGGTGGATTCATTAAACTCCTGTGTTAAACCTCTCTAAATTTGGGCCGACCCCATGGCTCACTCGGGAGAGTGCAGTACTGGGAGCGCCTGAGGCCGTGGGTTTGGATCCTATATAGGGATAGCTGGTGCGCTCACTGGCTGAGCACGGTGCAGGCGACACCAAGCCAAGGGTTACGATCCCCTTACCGGTCACGAAAAAAAAAATGTAAATTTTACCTTTATCCTTCAAATTTGCCATGTCTTTGCCACTTACTTTAAGCTCTAGGAGAGTGTTTGGCCTATTATTTCACCCCTTTTTTTGAATTTCATGTTTTAGATATCACATTAATTTATAGGAACTCTTTTGTGTTCTCTGGTAGTTATCATCTCAATTGTACTATTCTTGTTTTATGAATGTAATATCTTTTCAAATCTCTTTAGGGATATTCATTCAATATATATATATATAT
>NW_007763038.1:6063-6318 GCF_000696425.1 Galeopterus variegatus
ACTGGGTAATTTATAAAGAAATAGAATTTACTTCTTACAGTTTGGAGGCTGGGAAGTCCAAGGCCCAGGGGTGCCTTCTTTTAGGTGGGAATGCTCTACAGAGTCCGTGGCAATGCAAGTGATCACCTGGCAAGGGCTGAGCAAAAGCATTTCCGTGTTTCCTCCTGTCTTTACAAAGCCACAAGTGACACTCCCATGGTAACCCACTTACCCATTATCTCTTGTATCAGTCAACTCATTACTCCTTGAATGGAT
>NW_007763039.1:0-432 GCF_000696425.1 Galeopterus variegatus
GAAAAAATCCCTGGAGTTTTGTTATTTCAAATGTCCAGTTTTCAACAACAAAAAAACTATGACACATACAAAGAAACAGGAAAGTGTGGCTCACATGAAGGAGGAAAAGCAGTCAAAAGAAACTGTTCCTGAGGATGTCCAAGACAATGACAAAAACTTTAAAGCAGCTATTGTAAATATACTAAAAGCACTAAAGGAAAAATGCATAAAAAATTAAAAGAATGTATGGAAAAATGAAATAAAGAGTATCAGTAAAGAGGTAGAAATTATATACAAGAACAAAATAGAAATTTGTGGGCCAAAAATACAACAAATGTACTTAAAAATTTACCAGAGAAGCCCAGGAGTAGATTTGAGCTTCAGAAAAAAAGAATCAATAAACTTGAAAATAGGTCAAGTAAGATTATCCTGTTTAAGGAACAGAAAGAAAAA
>NW_007763039.1:3424-3997 GCF_000696425.1 Galeopterus variegatus
ATTAGTTTAATATCCCTATCTGTTAATATCTAGGTCTTTGGATCTCAGAATCAGTGATGCAGGCCAATGGACAAAAGGGCAATCAAGAAGTAAGTAAGCTAAACTCCTTATCGACAGAATGGAAAAAGAGCATGTAAAGAATAGTAAAAAATGCAAGCAGAAGAATAGCATGTCTCATACCAGACAGCAGCTGCTTAGTATTATGTCACAGCCACTCATACACGCTAGGATTCTACACTCCTGCTGTCTCTGTTGTGTCTTTCCATGATCATGATTACTGTAACACTTAAACCTATCTCATGTTTTATCAAGTTAGTATATCCCAACTTTCTACAATTTAAATTTAAGAAATAAACTACCCTTGATTTATTTCCAACTTGCCTTCTCTACATCCACCAGAAAATTTTGTCACCTATAAAACTTCTTTGTCACCTCAATAGATTACGTTATTTTTCTTAAATAATCCTAGTTAAATCTTCTGTGCTTTTTCTATTGTTTTATTTACTAAATGTAAAATCTTATCAATAGTGATTCCCGTTATGGTTATATAACTATTTTTCTCTACCTAACTCT
>NW_007763039.1:5865-6318 GCF_000696425.1 Galeopterus variegatus
AAGAGAAGACTTGGGCTGGTTTTGTTGTGGGGCAAATGCACAAGGGAATCCAAGACTAGCACCAATGTTGTAGTTTTATAGCTCTTTATTTTAGTGTTGCAGCTCTTTGTTCAGTGTTACAGCACGTTTTTGCTTGCAAGCAAGGAGAGCACTGGGGAGCAAGAACTACTAGACCAGTGTCTCCCAGAACAAAGGAAAAGACCCCCTTATATAGCCTAAATTCCTGTCCTTTCCCCTTCCAGGTTCCCATTCAGGCCCTCTTACGCAAATGAGGGATGCTGTCCTGATAATTTGGATTGGCTGATTGTGGGACACAATCCGTTGGTCACTTTAGGAACCTAATTTGCCTCTGGCCCCTGGGGGGTGGGGTGAGACTGCTGTTATATCCTAGAGAGTGGGCCCAGGAAGCAATCAGGGTAAATGGCAGAGGCCAGAGTCTACAGTGGAGCATAG
>NW_007763040.1:0-359 GCF_000696425.1 Galeopterus variegatus
TATCAATTTTTTACAAACTGTTCAAAAAAATAGAGGAAGGGGCTGGCCCCATGGCTCACTCAGGAGAGTGTGGTGCTGTTAGCGCCAAGGCCACAGGTTCAGGTCCTATATAGGGATGGCTGGTGTGCTCACTGGCTGAGCGTGGTGCTGACGACACCATGCCAGAGGGTTACAAACCCCTTCCCGGTAAAAAATAAATAAATAAATAAAAATAGAGAAAGGATGCTTCCTAACTCACTTATGAGTTATCCTAACACCTAAATAACACAAAGACTTCACAAGAAAACTACACACTAGAATCTCTTCTGAACATGGACATGAAAATCCTCAACAAAATACTAGCAAACCAATTCCAGCAA
>NW_007763040.1:6072-6318 GCF_000696425.1 Galeopterus variegatus
AAAAAAAAAAAAAGAAATTCCAATTGAAACATGGGGAGTGGATATGAGCTGGCAATTATGTTAAAGGAAACTCAAGAAGATATCAAGCATATATAAAGACATTCGCAAACTCGGTAGTAATCAGAGAAAGGCAAAAAGAGGGAGACATCTAAAAATTAGAAAGCTGAGGACTCAAGATGGCGACAGGTCTGGAGCGGCCGTGCCAGGAGACAGTGCGACCCTGAGAAGTGTACGCTGTGATACCAG
>NW_007763041.1:0-432 GCF_000696425.1 Galeopterus variegatus
AAAGGAAAAATAAACAAATTGGATTATATCAAACTAAAAAGCTTCTTCACAGCAAAAGAAAGAATTAACAGAGTTAAAAGACTACCAACAGAGTGGGAAAAAATATTTGCAAAATATACATCTGACAAAGGATTAATATCCAGAATATACAAGGAACTGAAACACTTTACAACAAAAAAACAAGTAACCCAATTAAAAAACGGGCGAAAGAGCTAAATAGGCATTTCTCAAAGGAAGATATATGAATGGCCAACAGATACATGAAAAAATGCTCAACATCACTCAGCGTTCAGGAAATGCAAATCAAAACTACACTGAGATTCCATCTAACCCCAGTTAGGATGGCTAATATCCAAAAGACTGTGAATGACAAATGCTGGCGAGGTTGTGGAGGAAAAGGAACTCTCATACATTGTTGGTGGGACTGCAAAA
>NW_007763041.1:6044-6318 GCF_000696425.1 Galeopterus variegatus
TCCATTCCTTGTCTAATTCTGCTTCTCTTTTCTCTGCAGCCTTCTGTGACTTCTCTCTTCATTATAAGACCCAACTGACTATGGTGGAAACATCAGAGGCACACATTATGGTCAAAATGTATTTCTTTCCTTTTTTTTTAATCTTCAATGGAGTTTAGTGGATTTGGTGAATTGAGCAGACAAAAGTTTTCAATAATTTTAATATCATGGAACCTTTGTAAATAAAACTGAAATAATTTACATACTATGTCTTTCTTCTAAATAGAAATGTAAA
>NW_007763042.1:0-762 GCF_000696425.1 Galeopterus variegatus
CTGTCCCCACGTTCAGCTGCCCCAGCTGGGCTGCAAACAGAAACCAGGCCTTGCAGGAGTGCGAAGCAGAGAAACAGGAGAAATTTCTCAGTCTACCTCCCTCTGTCTTCTCTTTCTCCTGGGTCAGAATTCACCCCTTGGGAAGAAACTGCCCCTCACTGCTGGGTTTTATTGCCTATCCCATTTGGTTGCTACTTGGGGTGCCCAGTCTCACACAGTGTGGTGCAGGGTTTCATCCAAGCCCAGAGTTCAGGGAGGAGGAAAGACCCCAGCAGCCGTGGGGAAGGGGCCAGCTGGAGGGCACAGCATCCCCAGGGCAGGGACCCTTCAGATCTGTGTCCCACACAGTCTGCCCATGGCTCTACCCCAAATAAATACTTCCCCTGTTGTCTCTATTTCCTTTCTTCGGCTCTTCCCCATGACCTTTTCTATTTCACACATATCCACTCCCTGTGCAGAGCTCCTGTGTCCTCCTGTGGCAGACAGACCTGTGTCACTCTGTCTGCTGCCCAGCATCACCCTCTTCCTCTCGCAGTCCATTCTCTCTTGGGGAGAACTCCCCGTTGTGTAAAACCTTGCTCCCTCTTTCTCTCTCCCAATTCCTACTGTGGAAGAGGAGGGGACAAGGCTTCTTCTACTCCCACTCTGGGCACACAATTTAAGCTCAGCCAATGGGTTACTGGTTCCCCAGACTTTGGACCTTGAGCTGGGGAAACAAAGATGCAGTAAACACTTGGAGGCCAGACAGCTCCAGACCTATGG
>NW_007763042.1:2701-3019 GCF_000696425.1 Galeopterus variegatus
TTCCAAAGTCCAATGTTGCTTTTCGAGATTAAATACTTCCTGTATCCTGTAAAAGATCTTTTCGTAAAAGAATGCTGTGTATTTTGGCAACAAATCCTATTTCTTAGCAACGTCTTCTTCCTAAAATTTGAATATTGTCTTTGCCATTAGACTACTGCCCGTCTATAAGCTCTTTGACACTAAATTGGTTTCCAGACCTGATGAAAGGTCTGGAGAGGTGACATAAAATGACAAAGATCATCTTGAGGTAACTGTGAAGAAAAGAAGCTCTGGGAGAACTGAAAGTGTAGAATATTGTAGAATATTTGCCTCTATCAG
>NW_007763042.1:3423-3835 GCF_000696425.1 Galeopterus variegatus
TTTTTTTAAGTCTTTTTAGTTTTTGATGTGGTTAGTTGCTATTTTATTGTCCACTGCTTGGTTTCTAGAGCAATGTTCCTTCCTAGCTCACCTCGTGGGTCTCTTGAGCTTCTTCCTACGTAAATAAGACGACGGGTGATAGTTTTTCTCTTTGTTTGTATCAAACTGCCTTTTATAACCATGTGCTGACAAATCTGCTGAATTTCATTCGTGTCCCACATTACAATCTTACAGCAGCTGTTGCTTTCTAATCCATGGTGGTGATGATGGTATAATAGAATAAACTAATTATTGAGTGGTTACTTGATGCCAGACACAACGCTAAGAATTTTATGTTCATTATGTCATTCTCACCTTTTGATGCAGGTATTATTTTTATCCCTATGTTACAGATGCAGAAACTGAGGGCGAG
>NW_007763042.1:5827-6318 GCF_000696425.1 Galeopterus variegatus
ACACAGGACAGCCTGGTTATTTAGGTTAAAGAGTATATTAGAGTAAGGCTAGATTGCCTTTGTAACAGACTCTCAAATTCAATGTCTCAAATTAGATAATATTCTATTTCTTTCAGCTGTAATGTAGTCCAGACAGCAAGGTAGCTCCTTTACATAAAGTTATTCACTGTCTTTCCTTCTTTTTGCTTCACCATCCTCCAGGGTGGTCCATCTGAGTTCACGCCGGTGAAAGGAGACAGACCCAGCGTCTAGGGCAAAGAAGTCATCTCCAGCTGGAGGGGTCTGAAGCTGCACAGCTCAGCTCTGCTTACGTCCTACTGGCCTGAACCTGGTTAGAACCTGTTATGCACTGAATGTTTATATCTCCCCCAAATTCATATGAATTAGTGAAGCCATAACTGCTAGTGTGGCTGGATTTGGAGATGAAGTAATTAAGGTGAAATGAGGTCTTAATAGGGTGAGTTTCCTTACAAGAAGAGAGACCATAGAGC
>NW_007763043.1:0-457 GCF_000696425.1 Galeopterus variegatus
TTATCCCATATAAATTACATTCACTGAGATTTTCCTTTGTGTGAATTCTTTTTTATCTGTTGGGGGAATTTCAGTACAAGTCCTGTCATATTGCATTCATAAGGAATTTTTTCTTGTGTGAGTATCCTGATGTCTTCTCAACTGTGACGTTGTAAAAAACCTTTTTCTACATTCATTACATTCACGTGGCTTCTCACCTGTATGAATTCCCTGATGCATGCTAAGGGTTGACTTTTCCTTAAAAGCTTTTCCACATTCTTTACATTAATGTGGCTTCTCAGCTCTGTGAATTCTCTGATGCCTGCTGAGCTGTGACTTTCGGTTAAAAACTTTTGCACATTCTTTACATTCATATAGTTTCTCACCTGTGTGAATTCTCTGATGCCTGCTGAGGCTTGATGTTTGCTTAAAAGCTTTTCCACATTCTTTACATTCATATGGTTTCTCACCTGTGTGA
>NW_007763043.1:5847-6318 GCF_000696425.1 Galeopterus variegatus
GAGCCAGCCTCAGCTCACAGACCTGTGGAATAACTGCTAGAAACAGCTGAACAAAGTCAAGATCTGTGGGGTTTTACTCTTCCCAGACTCTGTCCAGGATGTGCTTACTAACCTGGGAGGCACTGCTTTGGGTATTCTTTTCTTATCCATGGCTCTGCTCCTTTCTCCAACTTCAGGATCACCTCAGGTTTACTAATGCAGTACCCTGTTAATGGGAAGTAATATGGGTCTTTATAAAACTGTAAAGCCAAATCCTTGGAAGAATGACAAGAGCTCAGCTCCAGGAATTATACAATAAAGAGGCCAATTTGAAACTTTTATTAGATAGGGATGACATGTTTTTCATGAAGTGTAATATTACCAAATAGCATAAAACCCTATAGACCATTCCTATTTTAATTAAAAAAAATAACAAAATGTTTCTCCTGAAAGTTAGTGGGGAGTTTAACTCACCCAATGACACCAGGCTGC
>NW_007763044.1:0-334 GCF_000696425.1 Galeopterus variegatus
GAAACTTCTGACCAAATCATTAGCTTAGCACTCAGCTAACTGAGGAGAAACCCCCAGTGACCACACACCAGAGGGAGCACAGACTTTACAGGATAAGTCTAAAAAATTATGAAACAAAGAGCAGGAACAAGAACTACAACAATATAAATGGGGGAGGGGCAAATATAGCAAACCCTGGAAAATATCTGAGTGTGTTTGTGTGTGTTACTTGTGTCTGTCTGTGTGAGAATGCATATGGTTTGGTTTCCATTGTTCTGACATTATATGTTGTAAAATGTCCAATTTTTAACAAAATTTTTAAGGCAAACAAAGAAACAGGAAAGGTCCATGCACA
>NW_007763044.1:6060-6318 GCF_000696425.1 Galeopterus variegatus
TCCACTGAGAACAGAATTATTGATTTAATTTTATGCATATTTATGCAAATCAAAGATAATACGGGGAGACTGTGACAGTACAAAGTACAGATGTCCTTGTAGCCACAGAAAGATGAGGCAAAAATCGTTAAGGTGAAATTGAATCAGAAGCTGGGAAAGACAGTAAGGAAGCCATAGTTAATCAAGATAGAAAATACGAAAGTTAATTTGGCTGAATAAAAGAACAACAATCTATTTGTCTGTGTTTTATAATTTGTC
>NW_007763045.1:0-421 GCF_000696425.1 Galeopterus variegatus
AATTGCATGAATCAGTTCCTCATAATAAATCTCTCTTCTAGTCTTTAAATAGTTTAAGTTCTGTAATTTAAATTTGTCAATATAGTTTGGTCCCCACCAAGTGTAGGACCAATGGTATTATTCCTTTTTTGCTGACCCTTATTTCACTCATGTCCTTGTTTCTATGAATATTTAGATGACTTTCCAGGATTCATCATTATAATCACTTCCTTGAATATATCCTCAATTCCTTGGTCTCTCTCTTGCTTTATAATACCTTCTTGCCTCAACCCAGGTTAAATCTAACTCTGTTGTCTATTCTATGTCTGAACCCACATAGCTTAATGAGGTTGCTATAGCCCTATAAATATGTGTTCCCCTCAAATTCATATGTTGAAATCTCTATCCCAAAGATGATGATATTAGGAAGTGGGGCCTTTGG
>NW_007763045.1:5523-6318 GCF_000696425.1 Galeopterus variegatus
ATCTCAGTGATGGTTCTAGATTCAATTTATTATTATTGTACATAATAAATCTTCTACATTCTTATTTCTCAGCCTTTGGCAACAAATTTCTGGCATCTCATTGAACTGTAGTGCATAGTTCAGTGGGTTTTAGCACAAATTATAGAACATTTTCATCACCCAAAAAGAAACCTCATACCCATTAGCAGTCACTAACCAGTCTTCCCAGACTTAGGCAATCACAAATCTACTTTCTGTCTGTATAGATTTGCCTATTCTGGAAATTCATATAAGTAGTCATTACAACATATGGTCCTGTGTTACTGGCTTCTTTCATTCATCATAATGTTCTCAAGTTTCATCTATGCTGTAGCATGTATCAGAACTTTGTTTTTATGGCAAAATAATATTCCATTATATGGATATACCACATTTTATTTATCCCTTTATTAGTTGATGGACATTTAGGTTGTTTACACTTTTTTTGGCTATTATGAATAATGCTGCTATGAACATTTGTGTATAAATTTTAGTGTGGACATATTTTCAATTGTCTTAGTATATATTTAGGAGTGAAATTACTGGGTCTTATGGTAATATAATATCTACCTTTTTGAGGAACTGCCAAACTGTTTTCCAAAGTTGCTGCACCATTTTACATTCCCACCAGCAATGTGTGTATGAGGGTTCCAATTTCTCCACATCATAGCCAACAATTTTTATTGTCTGTCTTTTTGATTATAACCACCTTAGTAGGTGCGAAGTAGTATCTAATTGGATTTTGGTTTTCATTTCCCTAATGACTAATGATGTTGA
>NW_007763046.1:0-1051 GCF_000696425.1 Galeopterus variegatus
CAAAGGCTCGAAACCCAAGAACTCAGTCTTCTCAGAGACTCACTATCCCTTACAAGCATGTCTGTAAATCATCTGGTATTCATTTATTCGTCTATCCAACAGATTTATTGAATTGCCATTAAGTGTTAGTTACTATTGTAAGTGCTAGGGACACAGCATTGTACAAAACTGAAAGAAGCCCCTGACCTCATGGGGATTACCTTCCAGGGGGGAGGCAATTTAAAATAAAAATGAGTAAATTTATAGTGTGCTGGATGGTGCATTGCACTTTATGAAAAAACAAGAGGAGATACTTTGGGTGGGGGTGAAGCTGTACTTTGAAAAAGAGTGATTGGGAAAGGTCTTGCAAAGAAGAGGCAAGGGAACCAGGCATTGAGAGGTGTGGGGAAGAGTATTCCAGGAGGCGGGAAGAGCAAGTGTGAAAGTCTGCAGGCAGGTAGATGACTGGCATGCCGACAAACAGCAAGGAAGTCAGTTTGGCTGCTGAGGAGTGAAGGTAGGATAGGTCATTGGAGATGAGGTCAGAACAGTAGCAGGGGCCAGATCTTGGAGAATCTTGGAGCCAACCCAAGGAATGAGCTTTTACTCTGCACAGAGAGAAGCCATGTAAGGATTTTTAAGCAAAAGGGCAATGTGATGTGAATTAAATTCTGAAAGGATCCCTCTGGCTGCCATCTAAAAAGGATACATGGTGGGGGAGGGGCAGAATCAGGGAAACCAGTTAACTTGCCACTTAGATATGGTGAGAGATGATGGTGGCCCAGGCCTGGTAGAGGTTGAGGTTAGGAGAAATGTTCAGATTCTGAATACATTTTGGGGGTATACTCAACAGATATCAGTTGACTACTTTAAAAAGTCCCGAATGATGACAGTATTAATAATGATCCCTAATAATCATCCCTATTAATGACAATATTGTCAAAGTAATGCATATACAAAAACAAAGATTAAAATATAGCTCCTGCCTACAATAAGTGTACATTATTAACTAGTATCAAATATATCAGTAACATCTAAAGAATATTTTCCATATGTGAGAACTTCATTAACC
>NW_007763046.1:6024-6317 GCF_000696425.1 Galeopterus variegatus
ATGAACAAATCAGTAATACAACACTTTAATTTTGATATTATCAGTAACATAAAGCAAAAGCCTTTTTATGTCCAGAGACTCTGTTTTCCTCATGTGGTATTTATTGCTGATGTTCTTCAAGCCTTCTCCAAGACAATGTGAAAGCCAAATGTGAAAAGCAAGTTGGACATTAAACTATATGTCTTTATGTGATTCTCAGAGATGACTTTTCTCCAGGGTAATGCTGAAGCAGATGTTATGATTCTGTGTAAGTTTTATTTGTAATTTTATGAGATTAGCAAAAAAAAAAAAAA
>NW_007763047.1:0-1430 GCF_000696425.1 Galeopterus variegatus
CACAGGAATGGACTGTACATATTTACATATATAAACACAGACATGCATACACACGGGAATTATAAATGCCAGATTTAGCATAGGGGTGATCTCTGATGAGGACAGGAAAGATGACTGGGGAGGGGAACATAGAAGCTCCAGAGGGATTTGGCAAGGTTTGTTTCTTAGCTTCTCATGAGAGCTTGTGGTATTATTCTCTTCACACTGGTGTAAGTCTGAAATATTTCATCCCTTGAGATGCTCCATATGTGCCTACCACAGTAGGTATTTTCCAATGATGTGGCTCCTGAGACCTTCACTTCTTTGTTCCAAGTCCATAGTCCCAGGCCTGGAGCAACTCAGACAGGGAAAGGCAGTCTGGCAGAAACATGGAATCTGTGGACTTTCCCAGAGAGAGAAGTTATATGGATGTGCCAGCAAGTCCTGACGGGCAAACGCACACACACACACATCTCCTGCACACACAGGGCAGCTATCACCATCAGAATTAATTCACGCAGTCCACAGTCGACTGTGACCACTGTCCTGGGTGGTGGATACACCGCAGTGAATAACAAAGACGAGCTCTGCCTCCAAGGAAAAGGACTCAGCAGCTATGGCACATGTCCTGGTTCAGCGACATGAAAATGTGGGGGAAAGAAGAATACACCCTTGAACTGAGGGGATGGGGACACTGTGTCACAAAAACAGCGTTGCTTCTGGCATCTCAGGAAATCACATTTTCTTTGCATAAATCTCNAAAAGGAAGAAAAGGGCAAGGAAGAAAGGAAGGAAAACAGGACAAGAAAGGGTGGGCGGGGGGAGGAGGGAAGACAATCTAGACCTCGTCAAGTGCTTTCACCACCCACCTGATAATGCTCAATTGCATCTTTGGTGCTGGACCAAGCGAGTCACATACACGACTTCATTTAGTACTCACAATAATCTCATGAGCTTGTGCTCTCCCCGATCCATTCTCGGCCCTTCTTTGCCCTGCCCTGTTCTCCGGGAAGCCCGTGTATCACCCAGACTCCCTGGCCCCCTGGCTGCCAGTTGAGTTGGGCCAATGGGGGGCACCAGCAAAGTCCAAGGGCAACAGGAGAGTGTGGCCAAGGCATTTATTGCAAACTCGGGACATTTATGCATTTATTCATACCGTGTCTGCTTCCTCCACTAGAACATCAGCTCCACAGAGACAGGGTCCTCGTTCCCTGCTGTATCCCATTGCCAAGCACAGTGCCTGGCACACAGGAACTCAGTAAGTAAAGCATCAGCAAATGAGCAAATCTTGCCTTAGTGACAAAGGAAATATGACAGGTTGACATTACAAAAAGCTACCACCAGATGACAGTGTTTCTCAAAACAAAGCCCGTCCCATTTTTTTCTGAGTAAAGAGGAAATTCTAGCTTTTCGGTGTAACAGAAAAAGGGAGGTGGGGTGTTAAGGCTGCT
>NW_007763047.1:2125-4343 GCF_000696425.1 Galeopterus variegatus
CTTTCTGGACTATCCAAACCCCACCTTCTTTGAACTTCACTGCCTAGCCCCCTGCCCATCCACCCTCCTCATTGTCTACCAAAAGGATTTTTCTAGAATACAGTCTGGCCTGCACCTGAAATCTCCTAGTGCCCCTCCTGTCTCCTACAGAGGTGCTTCACAAACAGACTTTTTAAATAGTAGATCATAGATTGAGACCTCCAAGCCTAGTGCCTAAAAATCTAAATTTTCCTGCAACTCATGCACAGTCATTCAGTATCCCCTCCCCCTGTTTAAGGTCTCAGCACACTCTTACTTCAAGTTTCCCGAAGCAATCGGTCTCCCACATCTCAGTAGGAGGCAGCTGTTGTTTCTGCACCCCCAGCCTTCTTACCCCATGTTCTGCTAACACCACCTCAGCTTTCTTTTGAGGAACCAGCCCTCCCTACTCTGAGTCCACATGGTTTGGATGGGGCTGATCTCACCCTCCAATACCTGGGATGGGGCATGTGACCCAGACATGACCAGTTGACATATTCTTTCTCCCTGAGCTCAGTGATTGATTGGATCAGGGATGAGCATTTGACCTAAACTGGGCCCGTGACGACCAGCTCTAAGATCTTAGCTGGAACAACTGGAGAAAGGATGCTCTCATTCCACTAGGATGCCAGTTTGGAGCTAATGGGCACTATCTTTGCTACCACTTGGTGACAGCATGCCTGAGAATGCAGCCAACACAAGCAAAGCTGAGGGATTAAAACAGATAGAGTCCTGATGACATCCTTAGAGCCCTTGGATCCAGCCATGCCTGAAGCGCCAGAATCCTTGCATTTCAATAAATTCCCTTGTCAACTTAGGTCAATTTGTGTTGTGTCACAACTCTAGTAAGAGTGCTAAGTGAATAGATGGGGACACTGACCCCCACAGGGTTGAAGTGAGCATTATAGAGCATTAAACGCATGAAAACATTCAGTAAAAACTTGGAAAACGTAGTGGTATCCATCCTTCAAGGCCTTGCTAGTCACTCCAGCTCCGCTGTCTCCCTGCCCCCACCCCATCCTCACCAATCATTTCCAAGTTTCATCTTGCTCAAACTAAAATTATTTATTCCTTTCATGATTACTTTGTCTCCCAAAAATAAATTATAAGCTTGAGGGGTACCAGAACTCATCCTTGCTTCCAGCCCTCACTGCTCCTAGCTGAGCTGGGAACACAGCAGGTGGCCCCCAGTTGTAACTGAAGTAAATGTGGGAGATGTCAAAGGCTCCCTTTCACCTGTAAGCTCAAGCTTCCCTCTCCTAGCATGCTTGAATCTCTCCCGCCCTTAAGCAACCATACAATGTTGAGGTCTGGAGCCAGACTGCAGGGGTTCAAATCCCAGATCTGCTGTTTAACAGCTGTGCAATCCAGACATGTCACTTAACCTCTCTGTGCCTCGGTCTCTCATTCGTAAAATGGGTTGTTATAAAGCATAAAGGAGACAATTTACTTAAAGCACTTAAAATAGTAGCTTCCTGGCTCTTGATTAGTATTCACTAAGTGTCAGGTTTGTTATTTTTAAGTCATCCTCAACATCTCCCTCTACCACAAGCAATCAATTACTTAAGTCAGTCGACTTTATCTCCTAAATTGCTCATGAAAAAGCAAATGCTTCCCTCTATCTCTTACCTCCTAATTGGTCCCCACATCCACTACTGCCTGCGCCCCTGGCAGGTGGAAAAGTGAACTTTTCTCCGGGTCTATTCACAAGACCCTTGATTAGCCCAACCCAGACCAGGGGGCAGATCCCAAAAGAGGAAAACAAAGGGGAAACCGAAGCTTTGAGGCCCCTGGACCCACCAGCCCCAGCTCTTTATAGAAAGGAAACCCTTGGGGGCTGATAATACCCTGTCATTCCGCGGGAGTGGGTCAGACTGTGGGAAAGTATCGCTGATCCCTTTACCCGGTCCCCTGTGGGTGGCACTAAGCCGGGACTTCAGCCGCCACTCTGATAACCCCATGGCTGCAGGGACTCACTCTCACCACGGAGAGCAGACGGGTACAAACGTTTCCAGAGACAGCCCCTCCCTAAATTTAATCTGGAGGGAGATCTCATTTGCCATGATCTGGGAAGACACCACACCCAAAATTCCTTTTCATCTCACTGCTGCCTGAATTTCCACCATCGGCCACTCACTCATGAAAGCAGCTTCGGCTGGCCGCAGCCCTCCCCTCTCGCTTTGATCATCTACTAAGCAGG
>NW_007763047.1:5947-6317 GCF_000696425.1 Galeopterus variegatus
ATGAAAGCAGCTTCGGCTGGCCGCAGCCCTCCCCTCTCGCTTTGATCATCTACTAAGCAGGGCCATTATTATATACCTGAATCCCCGGGCGTCGTGACCCGGCCCAGCTCCTGGGCACACAGTAAGTAGGTGATAAACGGATGTTAGGTAGCTCCCATTTCTAATTTTTAAAAAGTGCCCTCTCTCTCTTTTAAATATAAATTCCTGAAGTAAGTTGCAGTAATGTCTCGGGGTGGAGGTGCCCAACCAATCACTTTCCTCCCCGACAACAGCAAAGTTGGGTCATATCCACTTTACAAGGTGACAGAATTCAGATTTTTGTCTCCAGTAGGTGCGAAATTTTTTTTTTTTTTTTTTTTTTTTTTTAAAA
>NW_007763048.1:0-251 GCF_000696425.1 Galeopterus variegatus
GCACACGTGCACATTCAGTGCATGCTGACTATTCTTCCCATACTCCTCTCTTTCAATCCCATCTCCAAATTCCTTCTGCTCCCTTTCTTTTATTCCAGCTCTCACTTCTCTTGTTGCCATTGCACATTTATTTCTGTCCCAGGCTTCCCACCTTGCCTCACTTTGAGCCTTTTCCTAAGAGTGCTCCAGGCACAGTCAACACCATGTTTTATTTGCACACAGAGGTCTCATGGGGGCTGGGGTGAGAGACA
>NW_007763048.1:5977-6317 GCF_000696425.1 Galeopterus variegatus
TCATCCAAAGATTAAGACTAAGCAGAATCTTTATTATTACTGCTGCCAAAAAGAACTTTGCTGGCTAAATTTACCCAAACAGACAAGGAAAAGATTAAGAAAAACAATAAATATCCCATATACCAAAGATTTTAAAAACACAAATTCATTCCAGGAAGCCAAAAATAAACAAGTGAGTGTTTCATAATCAGTTGTAAGTTACGTGAGTTGACTTTTTAAAAACTTTAAAAATTATTAAAGTTTGTTTACCTTCCTTTGAAAAGCTTCAGAACATGCACATAATAGTTTATGCTTGAAGAGGGAATAATTGAGAAGAAAATGCTTTAAAAAGTAGGGTGAG
>NW_007763049.1:0-490 GCF_000696425.1 Galeopterus variegatus
CTATACTTCCCTCGAGTCTCTTTTTATTTATTGTGGTTTCTCTTAAGTCTGTCACAGGCTCTGGCTTACGGTAGCGGCTCACTAGGTGTTTTCTGAATTGGATTGGGTGTTCACAAGAGGAGACAAGAGCCAGTTGTTTGAGTGAATACTGAAATATATCACAGTTTTGTGGAGTGCTTCATCAGACTAAACTCCTGAGCAAAATCAAGGGAGCCTCTGCAGTGGAGTGGTTGACAGCTTACTAATCTTCCTGAAATACTGTTCAGTCTTTTTCACCCACCTGCCCCAAGACCTAAAACGACTCTTTATTTCCCTTGTCCTCATCAAGGCTGATTAACAAATAGGTAAGTTAGGTTATGGCCAGTGTGATATTTTTTAAAATCATTTTGCCATGTGGCTCATGAGGGCAGTATTCTCAATGGGATCGTGAGAATGTTTTTAAAAAGGAGAACAGTGGTAATAATAGTAATAATGATAATGTCAATAATCA
>NW_007763049.1:6073-6317 GCF_000696425.1 Galeopterus variegatus
TCAGATGGGTTGATGACCATGAATTGAAATGCAAGTTAGAAATATTTCTAAAGTTTATGACAAAATATATGATTTGGTTCTCGCAATGCCTGAATTAGATTCCGTGTCTGTTATATACAGTGCTTTACAGAAACATAGTTATAACATCAGGCACAGTATGCTCCTGAAGAGTATTTAAACTGCAAACCAAAGAATAAATCATTGAACATTTTTGTGAAGAAGTGATTAAAAACTAATTCTTAAA
>NW_007763050.1:0-6317 GCF_000696425.1 Galeopterus variegatus
CTGGGTAATGTATAAAGAACAAAGGTTTATTTGGCTTATGCCTCTGGGACAGCTGCATCTGCTGCAGGCCTCAGGCTGCTTTTACTCAGGGCAGAAAGTGGCAGCAGCCTAAGGGGACAAGTAGATCACATGGTGAGTGGTGAGAGGAAGCTGGAGAGAGAGAGGGAGGGGAGGTGCCAGGCTCCTTTAAACAACCAGTTCTCAGGAAAACTGATAGAGCAAGATTCACTACTCCGCCACCCTCCAGGGACAGCGTGCAGGCCTCAGGCTGCTTTTACTCAGGGCAGAAAGTGGCAGCAGCCTATGGGTACAAGTAGATCACATGGTGAGTGGTGAGAGGAAGCTAGAGAGAGAGAGGGAGGGGAGGTGCCAGGCTCCTTTAAAGAACCAGTTCTCAGGAAAACTGATAGAGCAAGATTCACTACTCCGCCACCCTCCAGGGACAGCATTAATCTAGTCATGAGGGAAGCATTACCCCATAACCTGAACAGCTCCCAGAACTACCACATTGGGGATCAGATTTCAACATCGGCTTTGGGGGGACAACATAG
This sequence comes from Galeopterus variegatus, assembly GCF_000696425.1. Classification (NCBI taxonomy): domain Eukaryota; kingdom Metazoa; phylum Chordata; class Mammalia; order Dermoptera; family Cynocephalidae; genus Galeopterus; species Galeopterus variegatus. The sequence continues at coordinate 552 of NW_007763050.1, forward strand.
CCAAACTCTATCACACACACGCACACGCACACACACACACACACATGCACGCACGCACGCACACACACACGCACACGCACGCACACGCACACACACGCACACGCACACACACGCACACACAGATTTCCAAAACACTTTTATGTATACTTCTATTAAACACATATTACTCAACTGTGACAGAGGAAGGGTTAATGCTTTCTTAATTATTATTTTTTTTTCCCTTTTTGGCACACGCACACACACACACACACATGCACGCACGCACGCACACACACACGCACACACACGCACACGCACACACACGCACACACAGATTTCCAAAACACTTTTATGTATACTTCTATTAAACACATATTACTCAACTGTGACAGAGGAAGGGTTAATGCTTTCTTAATTATTATTTTTTTTTCCCTTTTTGTCTTTTTTCATGACCGGTAACGGGATCGCAACCCTTGGTGTCGCGCCCGCACCGCGCTCAACCAGTGAGCGGACCGGTCTCTATATGGGATCTGAACCCTCGGCGGGAGCGCCGCTGCACTCCCAAGCGCTGCACTACCGAGTGTGCCACCGGGCCGGCTGCTTTCTTAATTTTTGACATCTTTTTTTCCTTCTGCAAGTGACCGTGAAATTGGTAAGCATGAAGAGAATGCAATTCAAATACCATTTGGCTAGTGTACAAATACCACCTGTTCTGCTCCCACATGTGCATCTTTCTAACAATGATTACCTTATACATAATCAAGACTAGGAAATAATGGACGTTCACACTCAGGTATTTCTAGGAAAAAGGAGCCAGAATAGCCAGAGTAAAATTACAACCTTCATCAGGAGAGGAAAAAGCCCTCAGTTCAGCTGCTACTCTGATAGAAGCCCTTTCAGCTCTACTTTAAGAAAAGTAATAATGAGTACCTGCGTGCAGGGCTCTTTCCCCAGAGATGCTTGCTGCCAGTTTTGTACAGCTTTCAGCTTGTGGCACATTTATCTTGCTCCTGTGACCCCTAAATGGCAGCCCCACTGGCTCAGAGCTCAGCTTGGTCTGCGTCATCTCGTGCCTACAGCCAGCATTTCCAATCTATTGTTCTGGCGATTTTTAAAAACATTCCCTGAGGCTGACCCCAGCCGCATTGAGCTGCCTGCCTCTGCTGTCTGTGTTATATTCCCAGATACCAATTAACATTTTAGTTAATACTTAGTTAAGAAGTTACATAGGCTTTGAATCTCTGTGCAACTAACTCTATTTCTTTTCCAATAAGCCCTGTTATTTTTAGTGTGCAATTTTGAAGAACAAAAGATCATCAAAGAACACATGTTATGTTATGGCAGAAATATTTATGCATGCCATTACTTCTCTATATGAATCTCTAGAACACTAATATCAATATTTGTTAAATTGATTATCCAATGTATTTATTGAATGTACATGTATATTTATATGTATTACGTGTGGTTTATATGTCCATGTATATGTACATCTTGTGTATTGATACCAATACTTCCTATGTGTGCAGATTCTGCCTCAATTTATGGAAAAAATATTGAGTGAAATTGACAAAGTTCATGCTTTAAAAGAATTTGTAGTTTGTAAGAAAGACAGATAAAAATCAAATACAATCTTGTTTGTATGATAGTGAAAGTTGAAGATTTTATGAAAAGCTGCTGTTGAGGGGACCTGACCTGGTCTAATGGTCAGGAAGATTCTCCCAGAGAAAGCAATGTTTATAAGAACTGGAAGGTAAGGATGTCTTTGGAAGAATGGGGGAGTAATGAAAGATACACAAACAATATATGTAAAGGTAGTAATATAAGAGAAAATGTAAAAAAATCCAGAGTACTAAAAAACAAACAAACAAACAAACAAAAAAACACAGAGTCTTGAAGCTTTGAATTTGAAGAATATTCCTAGAGATGAGCTGAGAAGACGTAGGCAGGGCAAAGGTCCCAGGCAGTCTTACTAGCCACCATAAGGAATTGGAATTTTATCCTGGTGGCAATAAGGAATTACTGAGGGATCTTAAGGATAGAATTGCCTGAATCAAATCATGTTTCAAAAAGATCACTCTGGCTTTACAGTAGATGAATTGCAGAAACAAAGTACTATAGCATATAAGACATTTTGGAAGTTATTGCAGAAAATCAGAAAAAAAAGAAAATATCCTGATGAAGGGCAGTAGAAATGAAGATAGAAATAATGGCCTTTTAGATGGTAGGATCAATAGGTCTTGGCAATTCATTGATTGCCATTAGGGGATAGGGAGTTAAAGCCTACGATGGCATCATCAATTACCCATAGGTATTTTTGTCTGAGTAACTTGGAAGATGAAAGCAATTTCATGAAATGGGAAATATTGGAAAAGGGATAAATAGAAGGTGAAAAGGAGAAGACAAATGCAAGTTATATGTACGTTCTATATGAAGCCGAAATGGGAAATTTGGCCTGTGAGTATACTCATACATTTGGGTATCATTAGTGTATTGATGGTACTTGAATCTTGAGAGTAGATGCAATTGCACAAAGAGAGTGTGTGGAGTGAAAAAGGGGAATTCCTAAATTGAGATATAAATAATAAAAAAATGACTCTGGAAGAAAAAAGCCTGCAAAGAATATGGAGAGATAGGAAAACCAGAAGAGTGCAGCACCAAGAAAGCTAAATAAAGTATGTTTCAAAGGGAAAAATTGGTCATTGTGGTCAAGAAAGTTATGAATTTTCAGAATCCCTTGTGCGCAGTTTCATTGTCTACATAGGGCATTAGCGATCTCGATGAGATCGGTGTCAGTGAGGGGTGTGATAGAGGTCACAGGGTAGTGGCTGAGGACTGAGAATGAAACAAATGCAGAAGAAATGGGAGGTGACTTGTACATTTGACTGTCATAAGGAGAAGATAGATAAGGCGGTAGTGCGGTGGGGGGGCATGGAATACAGGGAAGGTTTTCCACACTCAGTTATATGTTTGTGTTTGCCAGAGCACACGTTTGCCTTGCTTCCTCATGACATTTCTTCCTGGAGTAACAAGGAAATTAGTAAATTTAATCAATTTAATAAATTACTAGGACTTCATTTCTCCTCTCCCAAGTTTCTTCACTTGTAACTTTGGTCCTGGATCTCAAGAGCCTCTGAAACCTGTGTCTCTGCTCCGGTGCTGCTTGGATTTGCCTCATGGCTGTTTCTTCCACGGCTATGTCCCAGGTTTTCCCGTGACCCATTAGAGTTGCCACTCCTATGAAAGCTCTGAATGCTCCTGATGCTCTTTGATATCTCTTCCCTGCCTTCTCTACTGCTGCCACCACTATCATAAAGAAGTCCTTTAGTGCTTTACCTCTCCCCACCCCCAAATAAAACTAGGCCCCTGAGTTTGTCATAGCGCCTTTTATTGTGGAACTTGAAATATTTAATTAGCATCATCAAGGGTTACATTTAAAATCACTGGTGCATACAAATATGAACTTGAATTCCAGCACATGATTTCAGAATCTCAATATTCTTCCACCTTGCAGTGATTTTTGTTGCTCTGTGAAGAAAACTATCCCACTAAACCTTCCCTAACTTAGAGGAACTGTTTGCCTCATTGTCGTTCATTCATCTCTAAATCCTTTTCCTTCCTTAACACCTAGTGCATCTGGTGATACCAAATGTGTTCGAGGGAAGCATAGAAATTAGATGTCATTATTCCCGACTAACCACCACACGTTCATCCCTTTGCTAAAATATGTCATTTGATAAATGACATTGCATCTGGTGATACCAAATGTGTTCGAGGGAAGCATAGAAATTAGATGTCATGATTCCCGACTAACCACCACACGTTCATCCCTTTGCTAAAATATGTCATTTGATAAATGACATATTACTGATATTTTCCTTCAAGTTTAACTGCCCCCTCAAATGATCTTCAGAAATCTGCTTTAAAGAAAACCAAGAGTAAACATTGCTTGAAAAAGAGAAGTATAAAATGTGTAGTATATTTCCAAACATCTCATCATAGCAAAAAGTAATCGTCAAAGGGAAACCAGTCAAGGTTAAAAGCAGCACTGAAAAGTGATTCATTTGGTAAACAAGAGTAGGTGTAATTATCACAAAAGCAAACTTTGCTAAGGGGATAACTGTCAGAGCTCTTGCAGTAAAAGGTCTCTTTACCATTTTAATCCGACAGGCTGAGAGTTCCCTAGTGAAAACAATTCGCAATAAAATCACAAATGTAACTGTTGTATTCTTTTAAACTTTCACTTCAGCCACCGCTACCGAAACAAGCTTAATATTTACAATTCAAATGACACTGGTAGATTGGCTGATAATACGGATTATGAAAAATCTTTTAGCACTGTATTTTTATGTATTGGGCAATACTCTGTATCAGCAGGGACACTTTAAAGAGTTTTGTTTATTTGCTTATTAGGAGCCAAACAGGACTGACCCTTAAAAGAAAACAGAGTCAAATTTCAGTTTGAGATGCTATTATGCATTCAGAGACTTTTAAAATGAGAGAACACTCTCAGGAGACTCCAGGTAACTGTTGGCGCTAATCTGTAATGGAACCCTTAATAATATTTGTGCATCATTGCTGAGCAGACCTCATGGGTTTTCAAACAATCCTACACTCAAAAAAGAAGAAAATCTTAAATTCAAGAAAGGGGAAGTATATTTTCTAGGTCACACAAAATAGTGGTAAGCCTGACTCAAACCCTGGATTCTTGACACTCGGACCATTGCTTTTTCCATTAAGTACGGTACCTTGCAATGTTGTCCAGTGGAATGTCCTGTGATGAAAGTGATATTCTATCTCTGCACTATTTGATACAATATCCACAGGCCACACATGGTTACTAAGCATTTGAAATGTGGTTAGTGTGACTAAATTAAAATGGAAGGGTTAATTGTTTTTAATCTTAATTTAAATTTAAGTGGCTATACTTAAATTTAGCTAGCAGCTACCATATCAGAGAGTGCAGTTGAACAGCATGCAGTGATCAACCCGCTAATCACAATCCAAAGTATTCTCTGTCTCCACCTGTTCTCAGTTTAACTGACACAGGAGTGAAGATGAGGGAGATTTGATTGTTACCTCTTTGAAATACAGGCGATGACTTGTGTTTCCTTTATTTCCCATAGATTTCAACACCTGGCTTTACACACAGTAGGCACAAAACAAAAATCTGTTGATGCTATATTTATTCACTTTGACAAATGCCTGGGGTAGAAAAGAGGACAGCTTAGATATCTGTTCCCCCAAATTGCCCTACCTGCACCTTCCCTCAGTGAGAGAAACCCTTTCCATCCTTAAGTTAACTAAACCTTCTTCCAGCAGAGGGACCCTGTACACAATTGTCTAATCTGAGACCAACTTGCATGTGAGACAACTGTCAGTGGTGGTCAGTCCCGAGTGTAGGACTATCCACATAATAAAAAGCACATCTCCCTCTTTATAATAAGCCTTTTACCTCTGTCTAGAGAAAAAACGTGGTAAGGTCGATTTACTTTTTGAAATGTAAAAAAATAGTGGAAATAGTATTGATTTTACTTTTCAACTGGCCATTTAAATGGTAAAGATAAGCTTTCCACAGTTAAGAAGAGAAAGAAAATTGTCAGGAAAGCTAGAAACAAAATACAACCATAGGATAACCTCAAATTATCACTTATTTTTATTATAAATATTTTTCCACTTCTTACGTTGTTCTCCCCTAAAGATGCATCAAATATAAATAAAATCAGCTGTTACTACAGCATGATAGTCTTCTCTAGTTTGTTTTATTTTTGTTTGTTTGATTTGTTT
>NW_007763051.1:0-537 GCF_000696425.1 Galeopterus variegatus
CTTGTAAACAGTTTTCATTGATAACATATACTAAACTTTGCTTTCTTTTTTAAGTCTCCATCAAGTTGCTTGAAAAACAGCACTGTCACTTGTAAATGTCTCCCCTATTGTGAGAATTTTAAGGATATGGGCTCATTTAAAAAAAAAAAAATGTGTAAGCGGCTGGATATCTTAAGTCTGGTTGACAACAGACTGACCAGGGTGTCAGGGTTGTCACTTTCACATGAGCAGATCCACACCAGAGTCGTGAATTTTTACCAGCTCATTCTTTTCTTCCAGCCTCTCTCTTTTCCACCTCCAATATCTTAAAAAAAAAATCTTATCAAGCCATTGATGACATGGAAATATTGAATGCATTTTTTGTTAAAGGGATTTTTAGGTCAGTTTATTTTTTTCAGTGTTTCATGCAGAAAAGGGCTCTGTTTTGCATTCCTGCTGGCAATGTAGAGCCAGAGTGAGGACTGTGTAATTGGGATCATGGGAGGCAATGTGCTAGGGACTGAGAAAAAGTTTTTGCAAAATTAGACTATCCAGAGG
>NW_007763051.1:6034-6317 GCF_000696425.1 Galeopterus variegatus
CTTGTAAACAGTTTTCATTGATAACATATACTAAACTTTGCTTTCTTTTTTAAGTCTCCATAAAGTTGCTTGAAAAACAGCACTGTCACTTGTAAATGTCTCCCCTATTGTGAGAATTTTAAGGATATGGGCTCATTTAAAAAAAAAATGTGTAAGCGGCTGGATATCTTAAGTCTGGTTGACAACAGACTGACCAGGGTGTCAGGGTTGTCACTTTCACAGGAGCAGATCCACACCAGAGTCGTGAATTTTTACCAGCTCATTCTTTTCTTCCAGCCTCTCT
>NW_007763052.1:0-441 GCF_000696425.1 Galeopterus variegatus
AAATTATTCATAAGCCAACTTGAAATATAAAAAAGCAAACAGGACTGTTCTGTTTCCCGGCACACTGAGGTGAGGACAGCTCTCAATGTCCGGTGCGGTGCTGGGCCCTACAGGTCCCCTCCACAGGAGGCCTGGGCAGGTGCCCTTCACCCTGAGGTGGGAAGGGGTGTGAGGGCAGGGCGGAGGGTGGGGAGCAGCTGGGAGGGGTGAGGCTGGGAGAGAGTCCTGCAGGGCTGAGGCAGGCGGCAGGTGGCGGCTGTGCCCCTGGGAGCAGGTGTGTGTGTTGGGCGGGGCTTGCCTGGGCCTGAGCCCCATCCGGGAAGCTTCGTGTTGGCTCAGACATCCTGCCAGCAGCAGAAGCGGCTCTTTTCCTGTACATTCAAACGTTGTGCTGTGTCATTCCCCCGGGCGCTCACTCTGGCAAGCAGTTTTCCATAACGC
>NW_007763052.1:3350-3843 GCF_000696425.1 Galeopterus variegatus
GTTGTCACAAATGACAGGACTTCCTTCTTTTTTAAGGCTGAGTAGTATTCCGTTCCAAAGTATATATACTTTTTTTTGGCTGCTGGCTGGTACAGGATCTGAACCCTTGTGTATATGTACTTTTCCTTTGTCCATTCATTTGTTGGTGGACATTTAGGTTGATTCCATGTCTTGGCTATTGAGAGTGTAACAGCCTGAACAGAAGTGACTCCATTTTGTTAAACTTCTAAATTAAAAAGGTTTTTTTCTTACTTTTGCAACCTGAACCGCAGAGCTTGCAGCTGGGCCTGAGAATACAATGATTCTTGTTCGCATGATGCTAGAACATCATGAGTTTTGCTCAATTACAGAAGAAATTATTAGCCCAGGTGGCCATTCTTCACTAGATTACGAATTAGATCTTTTTGAGGTGAACAGGAACTGAATCCGTGGCTTGACTTCATGGAGGACGGTCACCATGAATCAGCTCCCACCTGAGAAGTTCTTTGATGTC
>NW_007763052.1:5890-6317 GCF_000696425.1 Galeopterus variegatus
CGGCTGGCAGGACATCTGCACGCAATGTTGTGCGACCAGCACCTGGACCATCCCATGTAACTCAAAGGACCGGGTCAGTGTTCTTTCATCTCTTATGACATCTGTGCTTTCAAACTTACTGGTTACAAATACAACTGGGTTTTCTATGTTTAAATTCTTATTAAAATTTCCAATAAAGGTTTTTACTATCCTATTTTTATTTTCTTAAATTATTCATAAGCCAACTTGAAATATAAAAAAGCAAACAGGACTGTTCTCTGTTTCCCGGCGCACTGAGGTGAGGACAGCTCTCAATGTCCCGTGCTGTGCTGGGCCCTGCAGGTCCCCTCCACAGGAGGCCTGGGCAGGTGACCTTCACCCTGAGGCGGGAAGGGGTGTGAGGGCAGGGCGGAGGGTGGGGAGCAGCTGGGAGGGGTGAGGCTGGGAG
>NW_007763053.1:0-421 GCF_000696425.1 Galeopterus variegatus
CACTGTTGGTGGGACTGTAATCTAGCACAGCCATTATGGAAAACAGTATGGAGATTCCTCAAACAACTACGGATGGAGCTACCATATGATCCAGCAATCCTACTACTGGGTATATATCCAGAGGAATGGAAATCATCATGTCGAAGGGACACCTCCACTCCCATGTTTATTGCAGGTCTATTTACAATAGACAAAATATGCAACCAACCTAAGTGTCCATCAACAGATGACTGGATAACAAAAATGTGGCATATATACACAAGGGAATACTACTCAGCCATAAAAACGATGAATTTCTGCCATTTGCAGCAACGTGGATGAGTCTGGAGAAAATTATCTGAAGTGAAATAAGCCAGACAAGGAAAGAGAGAAGCTATTCTTCAGGAGAATCCTCTGTCTTACAAAGTAACCATTCAAGTTT
>NW_007763053.1:5846-6317 GCF_000696425.1 Galeopterus variegatus
TTGCATGGGGCATACTTATACTAAAATGTGTTGTTAGTATTTGACATTGACATTTAACTGCGTTTCCTGTATTTCATCTGGTAATCCTGTGACAGGGTTCTGTCAATAAACTCTGGAGCCAGGTGGAGGGATGCCTCATTCGTGAAGAAGGGACTGGAGGAAACACTGACAATTGTTGTGGGGAAGGAGGAAGGAAGCTTGTAGTCGGTCTGGGACTGCGGGTGGGTGGGAAAAATGTAAGTGTCCCCAGGCCTTATCACGAGTAGGTGTAGTATTCAAATTTATGCTACTTGGGAGATATAGAAATCTAACCCTGAGAAATTACCATAAAAATTGGCCCAGGACCTTTGAACCCTCAGAATTTCACTAGAAACAAACTGCTGTATTTGCACAATTTAAGCACACAAGTATCCATTGGGATAACCAGTCCTGCTAAAGATGAACTCTTAATAAAAAAATTATAAACCAAAT
>NW_007763054.1:0-367 GCF_000696425.1 Galeopterus variegatus
TGTTTTACTGAATGTTACCAGCCTATATCGTTAAACTATAACCCCACCTGTGTTCTCTTCCTGTGACTTCCTGATCTGCAGAATAAATGCAGGAAGAGAACCTCAATTTATGGTTAATTTCCCAAATGGAAGGAATGCCTTGCTCTTGAGGGTTCTGGGAGATTAAGCCATTTGGGGCTTCTCAATACTCAGAAGAGATGGGCTTTGAGTAATCCTTTCTGGCTCCGTCACCCAGGAGAAGAGGGGTGACAAATCCATGGGAGGCAAAGTAACACCTTATGATTATAATACTGAGCAAAATGCTTTTATTATGAATTCCTGCCTCTATTAACTAGAGGTTTGATGGCATTTCAGTACTCTTCAAAAA
>NW_007763054.1:6089-6317 GCF_000696425.1 Galeopterus variegatus
TAAGCTTTTGGGTGACACAGCACAGTGCAGCACTGTGGCTAAGAATGGGTACTTGAGAGCCAGACTGCCACAGCTAGAGTCGTGGCATGGGCGACAGGTATTTAATCTCTCTGCTCCTCAACTTTCTCACCTTTAAAACGAGGACAGTAAACATCCTTAGCCTGTGGAATTGTTGTTAGACCTGAATTAGAGAACATACGTAGGAGGCTCAGAACAATGCTTGGCATA
>NW_007763055.1:0-541 GCF_000696425.1 Galeopterus variegatus
TGAATATACATTTCTGCTTGTTTTGTTTTGTGTTTTCATGTCAATAGTTTCAGCCTGATCCAACATTACATTTCTTTTACCCTAAGTTGGACACCCATAAGATTGTTTCCCAAGAATATTCCCCAGATTTCTGTTTATAATTTTGGAACTGTTGGCATATGCTCTCATGAGTCACAATTTCTAACTTCCCATATGGATCTGGCTGTGATCAGAGTCTGGTTATATGTCTATCTATATGTGGCAGTGCACCTGAGGGGTGGTTATTGATGACAGTCAGCATTGCCTCTTTACAAGTCAACCAGCTCAGGGGAGGCTCTTACAGGTCCATTATGCAAAGAATATGCAGCTAAAACATAATGCGGAATTTAGAAAGCATATTTTTGAGACATGACTTACATATAGAATAAAAAATTCAAACCATGCATAGATTATTTAGCAATACCAACATATAGTAAATGTATAAAAAAGTGTATTGAATTCAAAAACGACTTCAAGAGACAGTGATCAACTCTGAAAGCAGGGACACTGTACAACCAGAGAG
>NW_007763055.1:5855-6317 GCF_000696425.1 Galeopterus variegatus
TTTTTCTATTTCTGTAAAGAATGTCATTGGTATTTTGATGGGAATTGAATGGAATCTGTAGATAACTTTAGGTAGTATAGACATATTCACAATGTTTATTCTCCCAATATGAGCATGAATGCTTTTCCATCTTTTTCTGTCCTCCTCAATTTCTTTCAGCAGTGATTTGTAATTCTTCGTACAACTTCGTATAATGTATGCTATATTCTCATTAAAGAGATCACCAAAAAGAAAACATAGGAGGAAACACTTCAGGGAGTAGGACTAGACAAAGACTTTGTGAATAAGATCCCCAAAGCACGGGCAACTAAAGGAAAAATAAACAAATAGGCTTATAAAAAACTAAAAAGTTTCTGCACACTGAAAGAAACAATTAACACAGCAAATAGACAACCTGTACACTGGGAGAAAATATTTGCAAACTATGCATCCAAGAAGGGATTAATATGCAGAGTATGCAAG
>NW_007763056.1:0-391 GCF_000696425.1 Galeopterus variegatus
GGCTCCTTCTGTTTCCCTCCATTCAAATTTCACTCATCATTAAAACAATTTTATTAGGGCCAGCCCGTGCCTCACTTGGGAGAGTGTGGTGCTGACAGCACCAAGTCAGGGGTTAAGATCCCCTTACTGGTCATCTTTTTAAAGGCAAAAATGTATTCACGTTAAAAAAAATTATTCCAGACAGAAAAAGTTGCAAAAAATAGTATAAAGTATATGCATATGATAACATCTTGCATAACCATAGTAAAACCATCAAAGTCAGAAAGCTAACATGATACAATACTGTTAAAAAACTCTTACATAATCTACAGAACTCATTCAAATTTTGCCCACTGTCCCTCCCAAGTCTTCCCATTGGCCCCGTCCCGTGCTCAGCTGCTTTGGCCTCTCC
>NW_007763056.1:6009-6317 GCF_000696425.1 Galeopterus variegatus
GTGTGGGGAGTCCCTCTCCCTTTTCCAAACTTTTTCATAAAATCCTTCAGGTTGTAATAGAGTTCAGAACACTTCCCAACTTTGTTGGTTTGGTTTCCCAGGTCGATCCTCACATTTGGCTCTCAATAAACCTCTGTAAAATTATTTACCCCTCAACAGCCTTAACTTTGGTCCACACCTTCACAGAGATAACTAGACTGTTTTTTGACCAAATAGCTGGGCACCATGGCCTGGCCAAGTTGACACGTAGAATCAACCATCACACAGGTATTGCAGGACAAATTAAGATGCTATAGCAATCTGCAAAT
>NW_007763057.1:0-413 GCF_000696425.1 Galeopterus variegatus
GAGGTTGGGAAATCCTGTTATGGTAATTGAAAGGTAGTAATTGAAGAGGTGACTGGATTGTAGGATCATGCAGTAGTGAATGGATTAAAAATGGTGGTCGGGGTGTGGTTCTGGGGGCTTTAAAAGAAGAGGAGAGTCTGTCCTTGTCTCTCTCTGCTTCCATCATCTTGCAATGTGAGACCCCTGGTTCACTTTCGCCACCACCAAATGGACTTTGGACTTCCCAGCCTCAGAAACTGTAAGCAATAAATGTCATTTTTCTTTATAAATTACAGTTCCAAGTATTTTGTTATGAGCAAGAAAAAATAGACTAATACGCAAGGTCAATGTGCTTAGTAAGGGAGAAGAACAGGCATTTTTCACCCCATGAAATGAGTTTTCAGATGCTACACTACAATATTTCATAATGCATA
>NW_007763057.1:5734-6317 GCF_000696425.1 Galeopterus variegatus
GGGATAATTAGACCTCCTTACTGTTGGTATTAAAAAATATTTAAATTACTTCAACTTGGAACATTTTATAGGAATTTTATATTTTTTAGTGATCTAGATCCTATCATTAATACAGTAATTGATTGTAATTGTCAAAGCATAGCCCAAGTTTCGATGAGGTAAAAATAGCATAGGTTTAGTAGGTCAGAGTAAGTGGACCCCAATTTTAGGCTTTATTTACTAGTTCAATAATCTAGACCAAGTTAATAGATGAATATTAGAGTCTCAGTTTTCTCACTGGTAAATAGCATATACTAAACCTGAGGCTTTGCTAAGCTATCTAGATAGTGTTCAATAGGCATTAGTTTTTTCATTTCCTTCTTAAAATAGGAATTTGCTGTTTGGCTTGAAGCAGAGGAAATGAAATCCTAAGACATTGACTTACATGTATCACAGTTTTGTGCTTTTGCATCTTTTTCTTCTACCTAGAATATTTTTTTTTTCTTTCTTCTCTACCTGGTACACCTTATTTTTCATTCAATGCCCATCTTAAATATCACATGTCTGAAATAATACTCATCTCTTTTAATGTTAATATAATGAA
>NW_007763058.1:0-604 GCF_000696425.1 Galeopterus variegatus
ATCAAGTGAGTTTGCCCCTAGCAAGGGAAGATTAAGCTACCAGCCCGTACAGTGGATGACCAACAAGCCCGAGCACTCACCTGAAGTCGAAGATGTGATTAGCAGCGTTCAGTTCATAGCAGAAAACATGAAGAACCACAACGAAACAAGGGAGGTAAATGCACGCCTCCTCCAGCCCATCCAGCTTGCGTGCTAGGCAGGCTGGAGGCACTTGAGAGGCAGAGCCCTGTCTGCAGTGTTCTTCTGTTTGGGAGGGTTGGGCAGCCTCACTCTGAGACCCAGCCCTGTTGTACAGTTATGCGGGGACTAGTGGGGTCAGCCTCGGGGTAGGCTGGGTAAGGTGTAGCCCCAGAGCAAATCCCCACCTCCAGAAATGTTAACCTGAGTCAAATCTGGTTAAAATAAACATTCAGGGCAGCCTGAAGCCAAGAGCCCCCACACAAGAAAGTGGCAAATAGAAGGGTCAAAGGGCAAAGCTGCCCCCAGAGGGGAGGGAGAGCTGAGTGCAGCACAGCTTGCAGCCTGAGAGGGGTGGGAGCAGGTGAGCACAGCGCTCCAGCAGCTCCCATCCCACCTATTCTACTCGAGAGGGACTCAGATGCTG
>NW_007763058.1:5961-6317 GCF_000696425.1 Galeopterus variegatus
GGACGGGCTTCTGCTGTGGAACGTGAGCCATGTCAGGAAGAGGAAGGAGCAAATGCCCTCATTTTACCAAGGTCGGGACTATTTGTTGGCAATAAAAAGTGCCCAAGTTTATCCTAATGAGGGACGGGGACAAGATAGCTCCTGTAGGCTGTGTCTGAGTCTTCAGAGTGAGCTCCATCACTGAGGCAGCCCGCTGCGCCCACCAGCAGACACTTAGAAAAACACAAGTCACAGCCATGGTGGAAACGTTCCAGGGCTCTTCTCCCTGGCTGCCCAACAGTCCACGCTTCCCTTTGCAGAGGCAGCATTGAGTGGCAGAGGAGAAAACCCCAGGGCTCCCGGCCGCCACCGCAGCA
>NW_007763059.1:0-571 GCF_000696425.1 Galeopterus variegatus
ATATAGCTATGTGGAATGCCATTATTGGGGGAATCTGGGGAAGGGTCTATAGGAACTCTGTACTGTTTTTGTAACTCGTGAGTAAAACCATTTCAAAATAAAAAGTATTTTTAAATTGCAATAAATAAAAAATATATTTAAGGCTGGTGAATCCAATAAATAAGTAAATAAATAAAGACAGACCAAGGGCATGCATGTTGAATAAGGGTAATAGAATTAGGACTACATCTCACTTCCATAAGCTAGATGCCAGAGCGTTGGATGACCACTAATGTAATTTCCCCAATATCTGCACAAAGATACTTATGCAGTACTTAAAAACACATTTAAACTGTCTCTGAGAAAGTTTTGTGCACTGCAAAGAACCTGATTTGGGATACACTATGTAAAACTTTACCCTACATTTTTGGTTCTTAGCAGTATCAATAAAATTAATACAGTCATGGGATAGAGTAGACATGTTTGATCCTATTCTACACACTAGTATTGTTGTACAGATCTAATGAGAAAGTATTAAGTCATCCTACCTCATTATAAATAATCATTACCTTTCTTGTCTTTTCATGTCTCT
>NW_007763059.1:6089-6317 GCF_000696425.1 Galeopterus variegatus
ATATAGCTATGTGGAATGCCATTATTGGGGGAATCTGGGGAAGGGTCTATAGGAACTCTGTTCTGTTTTTGTAACTCGTTGTGAGTAAAACCATTTCAAAATAAAAAGTATTTTTAAATTGCAATAAATAAAAAATATATTTAAGGCTGGTGAATCCAATAAATAAATAAATAAATAAAGACAGACCAAGGGCATGCATGTTGAATAAGGGTAATAGAATTAGGACTA
>NW_007763060.1:0-408 GCF_000696425.1 Galeopterus variegatus
TAAAGGATAATACAAACCTTACCATAAAGTTTTGAAGACCCCTCATATGAATTAGTCCACTAACTGACAGCTATTCAGTGGCACTTGTGTGCGTTCCATCTACACTGGGGGCAAAAAGGTGGAGTCTTTGTCCTTGTGATGCTCACAGTGAAGGAAGAGACACGACTCTAATAACCATGGGAAGAGGCCCGCCTGACAAACTGGGACTTGAAGGAAAACCACAGGGACGGTGAGATGACCGAGTGGGTGTGTCGCTCTCTAATTTGGGAACTAGTTGGGGCTCAGGCCAGGCTCAGGTTTGGGACCCACCGTTCTTCCCTCCTCTCCCTCCAGTTCATCTTAACTCCGTCCTGTTTTCTCCATTGTCTTGAACAAGTCTCACGTTTCACCACATCTGGCTGCGGCTTT
>NW_007763060.1:6019-6316 GCF_000696425.1 Galeopterus variegatus
TCATAACGAATTTCTTTCTATGCATAGATACATCCTATTGGTTCTGTTTCTCTGGAGAACGCTGACTAATACAGGAATCATTCAACTCCAAAGCAAGCAGGGTTCCTGCTCCATATAGTGAGGGAAAGGGAGCTGACACTTTGTGTGGCCACTCTGTGCCAGGCACTGCTAGGTGCTTTTCACACAGCATCCCGGTTATCCTTCACCAGCCCTGAGGGGGGGTCCTGTGCTGCCTCTCATCAGTGGAGGAAATGGACACTCATAGAAGTGGAGCAGCTTGCTCAAGGGTGCACAGAT
>NW_007763061.1:0-204 GCF_000696425.1 Galeopterus variegatus
TACAACATGCCTCCTCCCCAGCATGGCTCTTTAGATTATGGTAAGAAAGGCCACCAACCAAAGAGGAGAATATTGCCAACTCCAATTAAGCAAGGTGAAATTAGCCAAATGAGGTGGAAGCATGTCTCAATCTGTTTGTGTTGCTATAACAAAACAAAAAATTGTGAAATACTGATTAGTTTATAAATAATAGAAATTTATTTC
>NW_007763061.1:5567-6316 GCF_000696425.1 Galeopterus variegatus
CTGTTTCTTGCTTCTACTTGAACAACATGAAGTCTCTCCCTGTCATCTTTCCCACCTTAGAGTTCATGACTTTCTCTTTGTAAATAACTCTTGGAAACAATAAGTGATTTGGCAAATTATATCAGAATATTAAGGGCATGATTATTTTGTGGTAAAATGTTTTTAATTGTATACCATTTGTTTTGTCATTAAAACATTCATTCAAAAGGCAGTTACTGAGCACCTCTGGGTGCCAGGCATCACATATGTGCTGTCTATATCAATAGCAGATACAGGCCTTAGCCCAGTGCCTAGTCCCTAGGAGCTGTTCAACTCGTCTGTGAATGAATGAGAAACTTCAGGCAGCCACCGATATTGACAGGAGGTTTGGTGGAGAGGATGAGATGCGGGTAGATCCAACACTTGGAAAGCCCAAGAGATAAAGTCATGACAGCATTCCAGAGCCCCCCAGACAGGGACAGATAAAGTGATGGCTAGCAGGTCCTGATGACCTTTTAATGATGAGCACGAATGGGTACAACATGCCTCCTCCCCAGCATGGCTCTTTAGATTATGGTAAGAAAGGCCACCAACCAACCAAAGAGGAGAATATTGCCAACTCCAATTAAGCAAGGTGAAATTAGCCAGATGAGGTGGAAGCATGTCTCAATCTGTTTGTGTTGCTATAACAAAATACCTGTTTGTGTTACTATAACAAAACAAAAAATTGTGAAATACTGATTAGTTTATAAATAATAGAAATTTATTTC
>NW_007763062.1:0-690 GCF_000696425.1 Galeopterus variegatus
ACTTGGGAGAGCGTGGTGCTGACAACACCAAGTCGAGGGTTAAGATCCCCTTACTGGTCATATTTAAAAAAAAAGAAAGAAAGAAAGAAAGAAAGTAGGGGCATTATTACATTGTCACTATGGCGTTTTGTGGTGGTAAGATTTAGTTTCTTTCTCTTTCTCATTAGCATTTTTGGTTTTTGTTCTTTCTTGTGTATTTGTGGTACTGATTATCATTTTTCAGATTCCAGATGCAGGACTTCCTCAAGGATTTCTTGTAGGGCTGATTGTGTGGTGGTGAATTCCCATGGTTTTTGTTTGTCTGGAAAATACACTATTTTCCCCTCATTTTTGAAAGATAGACTTGCTGGGTATAGTATTCCTGGCTGGCAGTTTTTTTTCTTTTAGTATTTTGTTTATATCATCCCATTTTCTTCTGGCTGTAGAGTTTCTGTTGAGAAGTCTGCTGTTAGTCTGATAGGGCCTCTCTTCTAGGTGACATGATGCTTTTCTCTTGCTTCTTTTAAGATTCTCTCTTTGTCTTTGAGCTTTGCCAGTTTGTCTTGGAGAGGATCTTTTTGGGTTGAATCTGTTTCGGGATCTTTGAGCCTCCTGGATCTGCAGGTCCATGTCTCCCCCTATACCTGGGATTTTTTTTTTTTTTCCTTTTTGTCTTTTTTCGTGACCAGTAACGGGATCGCAACCCTCGGT
>NW_007763062.1:5583-6316 GCF_000696425.1 Galeopterus variegatus
CAACACCAAGTCAAGGGTTAAGATCCCCTTACCGGTCATCTTTTGAAAAAAAAAAAAAACAGAGGAAAGAATGGATATTGAGCAGACAAAAAAAAAAAAAAATCAAATCAATATTTAGTTTGAAACCATGAAACTGGTACTGTTTGCTCACATTGTAGGAATGTGGCCTTGTAACAAAGTTGATACTAAAAACTTTTCTTATTATACTTCAATATTGTCTTTATGATCTGGACTATCCTTTTCTTTTCACTTTAAGTATCCAAATCTTTCTTCGAGTATTGTTCCTCCCTCTTCACTAATATTCTCACCAGAGAATCAAATTGTCAGGAGTGGTCCCCTTCCATACTCCTTTACTACCTGGATTACCTGTTTCAGCCTGTGTTAATTACTTCCTGGTCTTGTTCCTATGGGCATGCGGAACCCATCACAGGGCTCCAGAGATTATGTGACCCAGCCTTCACATTTGGTAAATACCTTAGACTTTTCCTTTGTACAGATGTCAATATTGAAAGAAGATGATCATGTGACCTTTGGTAAATACCTTAGACTTTTCCTTTGTACAGATGTCAATATTGAAAGAAGATGGTCATGTGACCTTTCAACTTGTGTCCCATTACCGGACCACACCACCTGTGAATTAACGTTTTAAATAAATCCTATAATTATCCTTTTTTTTTTTTTTTTTTTAAAGATGACTGGTAAGGGGATCTTAACCCTGGACTTGGTGTTGTCA
>NW_007763063.1:0-228 GCF_000696425.1 Galeopterus variegatus
TATCAACCAGCTGCTTTCTTGGTGGGCTGACCATTTTCTGATTATCTTCTGAATATAAATCAAGTCATGTCATTGGGCTGGACTTAGGTAAAATTGGGATGGACTGAATTTGTGTTCCAGGTGTCCTTTCCCCCTTTGTCATTCAGTGCCTCATATCACTTCTTCCGTCTATCCTCCGAGGGGATCCAGGCTGTGCTGTGGCTCTCAGAGCCCTTGCTGGGCCACTTC
>NW_007763063.1:5858-6316 GCF_000696425.1 Galeopterus variegatus
TTAATACCTCCTCACTGCAGTTTACACAACTGAGTGAAATGATGTGTTAAGCCCACTCAACTAAGAGATCTGTTCCAGTGTGAAGTTTTCTAAATCCAATTTGCAGAGGTAACCGGGTGCAGCCACATCCTGTAGACCAAGCCTGATTCTAGTTTGGAGTCACATTCTTCTGGTTACATACTTGAGGACTTGCATGACAAAAATGCTTCCAGCAAGATATCCCAGGAAGAGTGGAGCAAAAACTCATATGGGAAAGACTGACTAGTTGTTTGGTCTTACTTTGTCTCCTGCTTCCAGAGAGTTTTTATTTAATCGATTATACCCTCTTTCTCAATTTGCTGAGCAAAACCCATACATTTTAGAATTACTCATTGGAAATTATCTGATCTTTCTTTGCAAAAACAAAAACAATTCTGATCACATAAAAATTTTAAAGCACTACATTTTGATCAAATAGT
>NW_007763064.1:0-211 GCF_000696425.1 Galeopterus variegatus
GATGAGCCTGAAAGACATTATGTTAAGTGAAATAGGTCATGCAAAGAAAAACAAATACCATGTGTTCTCATATGTGGAAGCTAAAAATTAAAGTTGAACTTTCAGAAGTGGGAAGTGGAACTGTGATTAGTGGAGGCTGAAAAGGGGAGCGAGAGGGGCTATAGTGAGAGGTTGGTTAATGGACACAAAATTACAGCTACATAGGAAAAAT
>NW_007763064.1:5937-6316 GCF_000696425.1 Galeopterus variegatus
GTGTGGTGTGTGTACGAGTGTATGTCTGTGTGTGCATGTGTGGTGTATACGGTGTGTGTGCGCACATGTGTATGCATGTATGTGGTGTGAGTGGTGTGTATGTGATATGTGTGTGTGTGTCTCCAAGCTACAGTCGGCTATCCTAATGCAGCATCTGCCATCATGACTGGGCTTGTGTCACCGCTATGAGTCCTGCCCGATGATGAACCTGCCCAGACGCTGGTTCACAGAGAGCTGGCAGGGAGCCTTTTGTCCTGCCATTTGGCTTTCAGATGAAAGACCAAGACAGAAGGGAGGGCAGCACTTGAAGCAGTCAGCGCATGGAAACTTCCCACAAAAAAGGCATGGAATTTGGAGTGAGCTCAGGTCCAGATTGTCC
>NW_007763065.1:0-682 GCF_000696425.1 Galeopterus variegatus
TGGGGTCTTCCATTTAAATCTTTAATCCATTTTGAGTTGATTTGGGTATATAATGAGAGAGATCTAGTTTCATTCTCTTGCATATGGATCTTCAGATTTCCCAGCACCATTTATTGAAGAGACTGTCTTTTCCCCAATGTGTATTCCTGGCTCTTTTATTGAAAATAAGTCAGCTATAGATTCATGGATTTATTTCTGAATTCTTTGTTCTGTTCCATAGGTCTATGTGTCTGTTTTTGTGCCAATACCATGCTGTTTCGGTTAATATAGTTTTGTAATATATTTTGAAGTCAGCAAATGGGATACTTCCAGGTTTTTTTTTTTTCTCAGGATTGCTTTGGGTATTCGGGGTCTTTTTTTGTTCCATGTACATTTTTGAATTGTTTTTTCTATTTCTGTGAAGTATGTCATTAGGAGTTTGATGGAGATTGCATTGAATCGGTATATTGCTTTGTATTATGGTCATTTTGATTCTTCCAATCCATGAACATGGGATGTCTTTCCATTTTTTTGTGTTATCTTCAATTTCTTTAATCAGTTTTATGGTTTTCCTTCTGGAGGTATTTCATCTCCTTGGTTAAATTTGTTCCTAGGTCCTTATTTTTTTTTTTGTATTTTTTTTTGTTGTTGCTATTATACATGAGATTGCTTTCTTGATTTCTTTTTCTGCTAATTTTTTGTT
>NW_007763065.1:5810-6316 GCF_000696425.1 Galeopterus variegatus
TGGCCATTTGTATGTCTTCTTTTGAGAAATGTCTATTCAGCTCATTTGCCCATTTTATAATCAGATTTTTTTGTATTGAGTTGTTTTAGTTCTTTGTATTTTCTAGATATTAATCCTTTATCAGATGCATAGTTTGCAAGTATTTTCTCCCTGCAGGTTGTATTTTTGTTTTGTTGATTTTTTCCTTTGCTGTGCAGAAGGCTTTTAGTTTGATATAATCCGATCTGTTTATTTTTGCTTTTGTTGCCTGTGCCTTAGAAGTCTTATTCATAAAATCTTTGCCCAATCCTATGTCCTGAATAATTTTCCCTGTGTTTTCTTCTATAAGTTTTATAGTTTGGGGTCTTCCATTTAAATCTTTAATCCATTTTGAGTTGATTTGGGTATATAATGAGAGAGGTCTAGTTTCATTCTCCTGCATATGGATCTTCAGATTTCCCAGCATCATTTATTGAAGAGACTGTCTTTTCCCCAATGTGTATTCCTGGCTCTTTTATTGAAAATAA
>NW_007763066.1:0-258 GCF_000696425.1 Galeopterus variegatus
CAGGAAGCAAGCCTACATCGCCCTGGGGGCGCCTCCTTCACAGATCTCACCACCTCCTCTGTGTGCGACCATCCGCCATCGGCCTTTCCTGCCACCCGCATTCTGACACTTGGCCAGGGCCAGCCACTGGCGGGGAGGCGGAGGCGAGGGGAGCTGGGCTATTTCTCCTGCGCTGCTTCTCCTCCGCGGCTCCAGCCCCTCCAGCCCCACTCCCGCTGCCGCACTGCCCCCAACACCTTCACAGCCAGGCCCACTCAC
>NW_007763066.1:5630-6316 GCF_000696425.1 Galeopterus variegatus
GAGAGTAAAAAGCCTGACCTATCAGCTATACATACTCAAATGTTCACATACAGATACTCTACATGGCAAGATTCTATTCATCTCATTTAAATAGTAATTAATTTCCTTCTAGTAAGAAAGTCAAAGTTAACCAAAAAAGGCCTTAAATAATATTTTAATGTAAAAATTATTTAAATTCACGTATTTGTGTAAAGACAATTAAAAGACCAGAAACAAGATGGAATTCAGACAGGCTCACCTTGCATACGGGATGTATGACAGACTATACCTGCAAGAAAAATTCAAGTATGTTGAAATTTAATCTAAATGATGATTTTCTTTATGCCAAATGGACACATCTAACACCATAATAAATACAGCAGCATAATACGGTACAGCGGTTCTCAACGTGAGGCCCAGACCAGTGACAACAGCATCACCTAGGAACTTGTTAAAAATGCAAATTGTGAGCCCTACCCTAGACCTCCTGAATCACAAGGCTGTTTTAACAAGTAATCTGTGTTTTAACAAACTCTCTAGGTGATTCTGCTGCCTGCTAAAGTTTGAGCTTCTTATAATATAAAAACAGTACCCTCTTATTTTTTTTAACAGAAACTGTAAAATAATTGAGAATAAATTATATTCTCTTTTAGGGATAAATCAATTAAGTATAGATTAGGCAATAAAAGGCAAAATAATAGAGACAA
>NW_007763067.1:0-684 GCF_000696425.1 Galeopterus variegatus
TCACTTGCATGTCTCAAGGGACATAAAAGACATTTCAATATAAAACCTGCAACAACACGTCCCTGGCCCCTTGTGTCTCAGCCTCCAGTTCTCTCAAGTCCCACACTTGGGAGCCTCATATTTTCCACAACCAAAAAGAAAATCATGCAGACAAAATGGACATACCAAAAATAAAGAAAAATTTTCTCCTCCACTCCCAACCTGTCTTTTTTCTCTCTCTCACTCTCCCCCCAGCCACTTTATTTTTTATTGTGGTAAAATATACAAATACACATAACAAAAAATTTACCACTTAACCATTTTTAAGTGCACAGTTTGGTGATATGAAGTGTGTTCACAGTGTTGCGTACCCATCACCACCATCCATCTCCAGAACTTTCTGTCTTCCCAGACAGAGCTCTGTACCCATTAAACACTGTCTCCTCATTCCTTCCTCCCCCAGCCCCTCGTAACCTCTATCTTCTTTCTGTCTCTATGAGTTCGACCACTCTAGGTACCGCAGGTAAGTGGAATTAAACAATATTGGTCCTTTTGTGACCGCCTTGTTTCACTGAGCATCATGTTTTCAAAATTCATCCATGTTGGGCCAGCCCGGTGGCGCACTGCTACAGTGCGCTGCTTGAGAGCGCTGCGGCGCTCCCGCCGAGGGTTCGGATCCCACATACAGACCGGTTCCCACTCACT
>NW_007763067.1:2514-3021 GCF_000696425.1 Galeopterus variegatus
AAGAGCAGACTTGTGCCGTGCAGACCCACAGCAGGCTGTGGGCATAGCTGGGCAGGAAGCACGTGTCCTGTAATCTGGTCACAAGGAACTGCTGCTCAGAAATGTCAAGTCGCCCCACACCAAGAGGGGAGCCATCTCCTGGAAATAAACTCAAGTTAATCAAGCTCTCAGACCCCGCAGTAGCTACCAGAATGTTCTTTTCCCTTCTCCTTCAGAATGTTTCTTTGCTCATTTACAGTGAGAAGCAGGTGGACAAGGAGGACGCCACCTGCACAGGCAGGTCGCCAGGCCCTCCCTGCAGCCACGCCCCACAGGAAGCCGAGTTTTCATCAGAGACTGTGTGGTCAGGGTGGCCTCAGAGCAGGGGAGCCAGGGGACTGCCCAGCACAGGGATCACCAGCCAGGACCCCCTCACCCCCGTCAGGGCCATGGCAGTCCTGGAAACGGCTGGCTTGTGTTTCTTTATGCTCTTGCATGGCAGCTCTCGACAGTCTGGAGGTACCAATC
>NW_007763067.1:6116-6316 GCF_000696425.1 Galeopterus variegatus
GCCAGAAGCTAGGAGGGGAGCCACTGGGCATTGCCACCACCCAAGACACCCTAAGACCCAGGCCTGGTAGGTGCCAGGCATAGTGTTCATTCAGCAAACACTAAGCCCTTGCCCTATGCCAGGGGCCAAAGTACAAACATGGACAAGAACTGGCCTTGTTCTCCAGCAGCTCACCAGCTGACGAAGGAGAACCCCCAGTT
>NW_007763068.1:0-343 GCF_000696425.1 Galeopterus variegatus
AGTTAACTCATCAGACCAAGATGTTCTATCTAAGTAAACTCATCAGAAAAAGCCCATCTAGCTAAGTAAACTCAACAGAGCAAGCTCGTCGATCTAGTTGAACTCATTAGACCAAGATGTTTTATCTAAGTAAACTCATCAGAAAAAGCTCATCTATCTAAGTAAACTCAACAGAGCAAGCTCATCGATCTTGTTAAACTCATTAGACCAATCTCATTGATCTATGAAAACTCAAAGGAGCAAGCACATCGATGTAAGTAAACTCATCAGACCAAGTCCATAAATCTAAGTAAACTCATCCGACCAACCTCATCGATCTAATAAACTCATCACACCAAGCTCA
>NW_007763068.1:5972-6316 GCF_000696425.1 Galeopterus variegatus
AGTCCATTGATCTAATTTAACTCATCAGACCGAGCTCATCGATCTAGTAAACTCATGAGACTGAGCTCATCGATCTAAGTAAACTCAACAGAACTAGCTCTTCGATCTAAGTAAACTCATTAGACCAAGTACATCGATCAAAGTAAAGTCATCAGAGCAAGCTTATCCATCTAATTAAACTCATAAGACCATGCTTATGGATCTAAGTAAACTCATCTGACCAAGCTCATCGATCTCAGTAAACCCATCAAACCAAGCTCATCAATCTATGTAAACTCATCACACCAAGCTAATCGATCTAATTAAACTCATCAGACCGAGCACATTGATCTACGTAAACTCAT
>NW_007763069.1:0-365 GCF_000696425.1 Galeopterus variegatus
TTGTTACTCAAAATGCCTTTTCAGATATTTAAAGCATTTCCTGTTGTTTGGGCTCTGGTATTTGAGAATTATAGTATTCTTTTGGCGGTGTCATATTTTCTTTTTCTTTTTCTTTTTGTATTTCTAGTATCTCTGCATTGATATCTAGTCATCTAGTGGTGTGGTTGCTTTTTCTAATACACTGTGGTGGCTCTTGGGGAGAGAGACTCTCTCTTGTATTTTGTTATATACTGCCTATTGGGTGAGGTGTTTTAGTTCTGGTTCTGGGTAGACACAGTAGTTTCAGCAATTCCTGGTAGACTCGGTAGTTCTGGGGTGTGCTGGCAGCTATGTCTGTGGCTGGGACTGTGCATGCAGCTGGCACA
>NW_007763069.1:6047-6316 GCF_000696425.1 Galeopterus variegatus
GTGTTATCACAGCAATTCAAAGTGGTTTATTCACAGTACATGAAAATATAGGTGTGCTAAGTGCTTACAAACATGCAGACTAGTAGACATAGTTATATTTCCAAATAAAGGCTACTTGTCAAGAATTGTGGGTAATTTTAGATAAGGAAAATGATAGATGCAATAGAAATATAATGGTAAACTAGGTGATATATTTAATAATTAGTGGGTTGATCAGTTTGGCTAGTTTGGCAAAGGAATAGAAGATGAAATTAGGAAATTGGGACCGA
>NW_007763070.1:0-419 GCF_000696425.1 Galeopterus variegatus
TTTTTTTTCTTTCCAATCTCCAGCTACAAAGTTTGCTGAAAGCATGGGATTTATCAATGAGGATTTGTCTACCTGTACTTCTCGAGCCCTTCATTCAGATTGGCTTGTTCGGAATTGCCAGCCAAATTATTGGAGGGTGTGTATGCATATTTAATTTTTAAAAGTAAGTTATTTGAAAATATCTAATGATATCCTTTCTGCTCTCTGTTACCTACTTGTTGTCCAGGGTGCGGGTTAGCATCCTGGCTGCACATTAGAGCCAACAGTTTAAGTTGATTCTCTGAACATGGATGAGCTCCCATGCTGCATCCAGTGCATCTCCAGGGTGGAGAACTACTGGTCTCTGGCATTGTCTTTCAAACTGTGAAGGTTCTGCTGTGGGGAGGGGGCTGTCTCCATCAGAACTGCTCTGTTGTATT
>NW_007763070.1:5981-6316 GCF_000696425.1 Galeopterus variegatus
AAAAGGCATAGAAGGTTTATCATAAGGGAGAACTTTGGTAAAAGTTGGCATATTACGTAGGAAGTAGGAATACATTATAGGTAAGGGAAACCAGTTTTGAACCTATTCTGATGATCCAGAAATTAGATGATGTAGGGTGGTAATAATAGAATAGTCACCGTGAATCTGTGCCATCTTGGTATATAACTGGCTGATAACACATTTTTAAAAATTAATTTATATTTTAATTGACAAAAATAATATTTATGATATATAGCATGGTGTCTTGATATACACATATGGAATGGCTAAATCAAGCTATTTAACATGTATTATCTTATATACTTTTTTTCATT
>NW_007763071.1:0-425 GCF_000696425.1 Galeopterus variegatus
AACAGCATTTGGCGGGGGGAGGGGAACGGGGGAAGCACTTTGAGATGGGGAGGAATCGAGAGTTCTTTCCGTGTTAAGCATATTTTAGGTCTGAGACACCCATAAGGCATCCAAATGGAGATGCCAAATATGCAGCTGGATAAATCTAGGAATTAGACGAGGGATCAGGACTGCAGCTATGTAGACAGCTATGTATACTCAGCACTAGCACACAAGTAGTATTTTATGCCATGGACCATGTGTGACTTTCTAAGGAGAAAGTCCTGATGAAGAACAGAACAGGCCCACGAAGAAGGCTATGGCAAGAAACGTGGTGCTAGACGTGATTCCTCCTCTCTCGCTGGCTGCCATCCCACCTGCCTGTATGTCTCCCATGGCCTTCCACTTCTCTCCATCCCCATCTTTGGCTAAATCGAGCTTGACCA
>NW_007763071.1:5751-6316 GCF_000696425.1 Galeopterus variegatus
CCCGGTGGGATTTCGAGGACAAGAACAACTTACCTGCCCCCAGGTGAGCCTGCTCCTCTGGCTCAATGTGCAGCTCAGCCTCTTCTGGTGGCACTGTTGGTTCTGAAGCAGATTTTTCTTTAAGTCCTGCATTTTTTATTCACAAAATTAACTTAAGTTTTTTTTTTTTTGACATACTAAACCAGGAAAAATAATACTTGTATTCTCAAACATTAATAGTGTAATTAATAGTTTCCAATATTACATGCTTAAAAATTAATGTAGGGAAATAGTGTGCGTTTTAATTTCACAAAGGCCTTTAATATCTCTTTGTCTAAGTCAGCCTTTCATTTAAAAATTAATAAAATAAAAATTATTACTTAAATTATTCACGAATCTCTAACATATATGGTCATGACTACACTTGCCAAAGTTCAGTGTGGACCTTTAATTAAGGTCCTCTTGAGTTCATGTGACTGACTGATTCCTCAGACCTGAAGTCTGAATTCAGCAATGAGACAACAGAGATGCACTTCAACTCTGTCATTCATGTGCACTCCATATTTTAATATGTACATAATTATTA
>NW_007763072.1:0-437 GCF_000696425.1 Galeopterus variegatus
TCTTTCACAAAATGGCTTTCTTCAAGGAGCCTTTAGAAATGACTTAATTCCGGGCTGGCCCAGTGGCGCACTGCTACAGTGCCCCACTTGGGAGTGTGGTGGCGCTCCCGCCGAGGGTTCGGATCCCACATACAGACCGGTTCCCGCTCACTGGCTGAGTGAGGTGCGGGTGCAACACTGAGGGTTGCGATCCGTTGCCAGACACGAAAAAAGACAAAAAGAAAAAAAAAAAAAAGAAATGACTTAATTCCAAGATTGGCAGCCTCACATAAGAAAAGCACAGGTAATTTATACCTCAGATTTGCTAACTCATCCACACACTAGCCACATGTTTTAAATAAAATGGAAAGACAAATGCAATGTGTTTTTATACTCGGGAGCAATAAACATTGTAATGAAAATATTGTGTAAGGGAGACTGAAGACCTAGTTTTCCAT
>NW_007763072.1:5996-6316 GCF_000696425.1 Galeopterus variegatus
TCCCACCTGCTTAGCACTGTCACAGTGGGGGTCAGCTTCAATGAGTTTTTTGGGTACATTCAATCCATAGCACCCATTTTCAACACTATTTTATTTCCTTTGTCAGCCAAGGATTCATTTCCAGCCTTTTCTCTCTCTACTTCCATGTCTCTATGAAGTCAGTGGAAACTGCATGCTCACAGCAGAGGTGGGGCTCAGAGCAGTGCAAGAGATCAGCCAAGAATATACAAGCACAACATCAATAATATCAGGGTGTTAGGACCTCCCCTTGGCTAAGTGATTTACAAGAGCCTACTTAAAGTGGTTACTTGAAGAATAAA
>NW_007763073.1:0-444 GCF_000696425.1 Galeopterus variegatus
TCCAAAGAGGAAACTCTCTCTATGGAGAGCAGAGGAGCTCATTAATGAGACTAATTAGGTGTAAAGGGGGTAGAGGCTGGCATCAGCTGCAGCTTGGAGGAGCTAATCATTAAGCTCTGTAATCTCCTCTGCTGAACACAAGCAGATCAGGCTTGGGGGCTGTGAGCTGGGCTCCCACACCTGAGTACCTGACCACAGGCTTTGGAGGGGCTGAAAGGCCTTACCTCTCCCCCTGGCACTTTCCGCCAGGAGAACACATGCACACACACATACCCAACACATGCACAGCGTGGGATCAGCTGCCAGGAAAGAAGCCAGATCATCCAAGAAGACGCTTTTCTCTTAGTGCTCACCTCAGAGGAGCATGTGCTGATTTTACAACCAGGTTTCCTGGATACAAGGGGTGGATCAGAGATCTTCTTGGCCTCCACATGTGGAGAATAA
>NW_007763073.1:6111-6316 GCF_000696425.1 Galeopterus variegatus
ATAATGAAGTAATATATGTAATTAAAAATTTTTAAGTAGCACATTTAAAAAGTATAAAGAAGTGAGAGAAATTAATTATAATATTATATTTTATTTTACCCAATTATCTACTATAATTTCAACATGTAATCAAAATAGACAATTAATAATGAGTTTGACATTGTTTTTATACTAAGCCTTAGAAAACTGGTATGTAGTTCACCCT
>NW_007763074.1:0-400 GCF_000696425.1 Galeopterus variegatus
GAACAGACGTGGGGAGGATGTGGACAATTACAAGCCAATGAAAGAGGCCTAGAACAGATAGCTTCCCCCACAGCCCTCAGAAAGAACTAACTCTGCCAGTGCCTTGACTTTAGACTTCCAGCTTCTAAAACTGTGAGACAATACATTTCTGTTTTTTGAGCCACCCAATTTGTGGCACTTTGTTACGGCACTCCTAGCAAACTAACATAGTAACCCAGGACAGGGTTTTGGAGCCTGAGCTCTGTAAGGAGTTCATACTTGGGGTCGGGGGACGACAGGAGTGGTGAGGATGGCCTGAGCTGAGTAAGAAGGGTGGTGTGTCCAGGCAGGAGCCAGCCTAGCACAGGATATCAGAAACCACGCACGGTGAGAGGGCTTTCACAGGTAGGAGAAGGGGGTC
>NW_007763074.1:5942-6316 GCF_000696425.1 Galeopterus variegatus
GAATTTGACCTTGTCTGGAGATAGGGTCTTTGCAGAGCTAATCAAGTCAGGATGCGGTTACTAGGGCGGACACCAATCCAGTACCACTGGTGTCCTTATTAGCAGGGCAAATTTAGACACAGAGATACATACACAGGGAAGACAATGCGAACAGACGTGGGGAGGATGTGGACAATTACAAGCCAATGAAAGAGGCCTAGAACAGATAGCTTCCCCCACAGCCCTCAGAAAGAACTAACTCTGCCAGTGCCTTGACTTTAGACTTCCAGCTTCTAAAACTGTGAGACAATACATTTCTTTTTTTTGAGCCACGCAATTTGTGGCACTTTGTTACGGCAGTCCTAGCAAACTAACATAGTAACCCAGGACAGGGT
>NW_007763075.1:0-604 GCF_000696425.1 Galeopterus variegatus
TAGCTTTTCATATTCTTCCATAATAATCTTCAGTATTATTTACAAGTGTCAAGGAAATTGTTTGGGGCACTTGTTTGGAAATCCTAAAATTAACTTGAGCCTTCAAGAGTTTCAATTAAAGTGATAATTATGTTTATTTCTAGATAAAGCCAAGCTCATTGATAATACACCAATTTGCATGTAAAAATGTGTACACATGTGTCTGTTCACACACAAATATACATCTTTCATCGATATGTTTTATATTTTTCAAAAATTTCACAAAGGAATTGAGAGGAATATAAAACAAGTATGTTTTCTTATTTTAGAATTAAGGCATACCTAAGTTTACCTAATTAGAGAGTACACAAATCAGGGTTGTATCATAGATGGAGAACGGCTACAAATTATATAGAATGAACAATTTATGATAGGGTTTAGACCTTCGGCAATTTTGGGAGCTGTTGGAGCAGTCTACACAAGCTGTTGTTTCTGTGTCTGTTGTTGAGCCTGACTGGTCAGCCAGACTGGCAGTCAGAAAGGAAAACAGGATATGGATGACAGCAGGAACAAACTGGAACCTGTGGGAATGAACTGAGACACACAAGGCAACTGGAACCTGTAA
>NW_007763075.1:5854-6316 GCF_000696425.1 Galeopterus variegatus
GGAAAGCCTTTAAATGAATGATGGCTGATAAAGTCATTTGGGATATCATAAATACACATTTCTGCTTTTTGTAAGCATGGTCATCACTTTGCTGTATAGTTAGTTCTAAAGGTTTCACCTCCTATAATTGACTGAATTCTTTCAGACCAAGAATTGTGCCTTATGCATACTTGGGGTCAAGGTTTGGCATCGTACCTAATACAGAACAGCATTCAATGAGTGTTTGTTGAATTGAGTTGAAAATTATGTTAAGACTATACACTATTTTCACAAAGAGGATATGTCTTGTTTTTGTCCCAAAGGAGGAAGTTTGGATTAGTTTCTAGGCCTCTTCAGCCAACGGTGGTGGAACACAAGCTCTACGGAAGATTTTTTTCTCTTTTCCTTTTTTCCTAAGGCCATCTTTGGTAGTGACCCACTCTGTGGCTAGACCTAATTAAAAGTAGCTGATATCAAATGGGC
>NW_007763076.1:0-233 GCF_000696425.1 Galeopterus variegatus
ACAAGGAAATGATTTGGCATCCTTACCTTGTGTCTTAGTCCATTTGGGCTGCTATAACAAATTACCAAATTCCGGGTGGCTTATAAACAACAGAAATCTATTTCTCACAGTTCTGGGGGCTGGAAGGCCAAGATCAAGGTGCCGATAGATTTGGTGTCCGGTGAAGGCCCTTTTCCTCACAGACAGACAGATGGCCACCTTCTTGCTGTGTTCTTGTATGGTGGAAGGGGCAA
>NW_007763076.1:2971-3916 GCF_000696425.1 Galeopterus variegatus
AGTGTAAAGCACAATATTTGTTTTGTGATGACGCCACATGTAGTATTGTAATCTTGGTCCCCCAAAGACCCTTCTGTGCTCTTTTCTCATGTAGTTTGCAGCCTGTTCAGAACTGCTCGTAAACTGTTATTTCTTTTACAGTCCCCACATTACCCTTCCTGTTTTTAAGTTTATATCCTTCACTATTGTTACCCTCTCTCCATTACTAGTGCCTATTGACCTCCTGAACATTCCACCTTCCTCAAAAAGCTAAAATAGCGGCAGTTTTTCTTTCTACACTTGAATCTGCTGTTATCATTCAAGACTTCATTGAACATATCCATGTGTGACTTTTACTGCCTGCTGAGAATGTTCTGGGATTCAGCCAAACCTTGGTCTTATTAGCACTCAGAATTGCTCTCACTGGAAAATATGAGAATCTTACATTCTCTTTCTGATCATAACCTCTTACCTTTCCAATAATTCTACCCACTTACCACCTCCTATCACCCCCCTTTCATTTTTCTTGGCTATCCTTATTTTTCTAAGTTTTCCTCTCTTTACTAACTACACTCACCTTAGACAGCAATTTTAACTCTGCTTCAGCCCTCAAATCTGTTACCAGTAGACATATCGTAACCTGCCTTCTTAATCTCAGTTTTGCTTTTAGTGTCTGTTTCACTTTCCTTTTTGTGGATTTAGCTGGACAAAGTGACATAATTGTATCTTTTGGTCAACTACAATTTGATTCACCCCATCTTTAGGCTAAGGGATGGTTAACAGTGCTACAAAGTTATTTTATTCTTTCTTGGTTAAAACCATATCAAATTCTTTATATGTTCTAGATTTTTCCAGGTTTTCCAGTCCACCCAGATCATCCTAACTCTTTATTCTTAGCAGATAACCGTATTTTCTTATTCACAGAGAGTATTAAGTTAGGTGTTGGCAAATTATTTGTCAGCACTC
>NW_007763076.1:5901-6316 GCF_000696425.1 Galeopterus variegatus
AAGATAAAGAGGAGTTAGATTACAGCAAGTCCAGGATATCAGGCTGATTTTTGCTTTATTAGGTAATATGAAGCTATATTATATTTTTGAGTTGTTACTTTTAATCAGATCTTCATAAATCAATTCAGACTATTCAAAATTTGATATGCATTTCTAGACTTAACAAGGAAATGATTTGGCATCCTTACCTTGTGTCTTAGTCCATTTGGGCTGCNTTGAGTGGTCACATACCACGTTTTTAAGGATCTCTTTGGAATAGTGCCTGGAATGATTGTCTAGAGCTGGTGGAATCTACCTTCTCTGTTTTGAAAAGCGAGGCAATGGCTGGATTCTTCATCCTCTGTCAATCCTCTCTTCATCATAACATTTTTAAATGTGCTTTTAACAATTCCTTTATTTTATTTGCAAATGCTTT
>NW_007763077.1:0-288 GCF_000696425.1 Galeopterus variegatus
CTAGACTATTTTATGTCAATCTCCTCCTTAAAACCCTTCAGTGATCTTTTGAAATTCTTGACAAAGGGGCCGGCCTGGTGGCGCACTGCTACAGTGCGCCTCTTGGGAAGCATGGTGGCACTCCCGCCGAGGGTTCGGATCCCACATACAGACCGGTTCCCGCTCACTGGCTGAGTGAGGTGTGGGAGCAACACCGAAGGTTGCGATCCCGTTGCCGGTCCCAGTCTGGTACGGGTGCGACACTGAGGGTTGCGATCTGTTGCCGGACATGAAAAAAGACAAAAAGGA
>NW_007763077.1:5842-6316 GCF_000696425.1 Galeopterus variegatus
TAAAACTAGACAAATTGACTATAAAGCTTATTTGGAAGCAGACACAAAAAATAACAAGAGAAAATCTTGAAAAAGAGCAAGAATGGTGAAGTAGCCTTACCAAAAATTAAAATATATTATAAAGCCTATATAATATTTGGTACTAGTACTTAAAAGACAGAATAAATCCCAGATACAGAATTCAAATCCCAGAGATGACACAATTATATACATAATTTTTGTATATAGTAAAGGCAGCACTTCAAATCAAGGAAAAAAATGTAGTCTTTTGTAAGTAGTGTTCAGATAAGTAGAAAATAGGATAAAACCTGATTACTTCCTGCTGTTCACTAGTGTACCTGTTAAATGCATCAAAGATTTATATATTAAAATTTTATGTGTTAAAAATTTATGTCTTAAGTACTAAAAGCGTAGAAGAATTGTTCTATAACCTGTGGGAAGGGAAAATATACCTAAATATCACTCAAAATCCAG
>NW_007763078.1:0-611 GCF_000696425.1 Galeopterus variegatus
TAAAAAATAAACAAATTAATTCACCCACATACACACACAAAAAAAAAACCGGGGTGGGGGGAAGAAGATATAACATCTATACCTTTTTGAAGTTGTTACAACAAGCAAACGGAAAGGACATTCTGGGGGGGGAGGGGAGAGAGGGAGGAGGGAGGGAGGTGTCGGTGATGGGCCATAATAATCATATACATTGTATATTGACAAAATAAAAATTTAATGAAAAAAAAAGAAAAAAAATAATTTAAAAAAAAAAGAAAAACATTGTTGTATATTCAAAACATGCAGCATACAACATAATAATGCTTTTTGCCCCATGTTTTGTTGTCATATAGAGTGAGACTTTAGAACAACTTCCTACAAAGCACTTTCAGGAAAAGCCTGTAGGAGAATTTGATTTATTTACTTAATAAGCTGCGTCTAATCCAACGCCGATACTTGATCTAATCCAACGCTGATACTTGGGCTCATCGGATTCAAATTTAACAAACATTCACAGAGCTTCTGTTCTGAGCAGATTCTGGACTTGAACTCCACCTTGGCTGCCCTGTGAGTTCCTACAAATACATGCAGAGGTCATCATCATTATCATTATTCTCATTTAACATTTAAGG
>NW_007763078.1:5724-6315 GCF_000696425.1 Galeopterus variegatus
TATATTTTCCCTTAATAATTTTACAGTTGAAGGTCTTATACTTAAGTCTTTAATCCATTTTTAGCTTATTTTAGTGTATGGCAAGAGGTGCATATCTAGTTTCATTCTTCTGCATGTGGACGTCCAGTTTTCCCAGCACCACTTGTTGAAGAGGCAGTCTTTTCTCCAATGTAGATTTTTGTTGCCTTTGACCAATATCAGATGGCTTTAAGCCTGAAGTGTGATTTCTGGGTTCTCAATTCTACTCCAGTGATCTAAATGTCTATTTTTATACCAATACCATGCTGTTTTGGTTACAATAGCTTTGTAGTATAATTTGAAGTCAGGTAGTGTTATACCTCTGGCTTTATATTTTTTGCTCACGATTGCCCTGACTATTTGGGATTTTTTGTTGTTCCATATGAAAGGTAAGATTGTTTTTTCCATTTCTGTGAAGAACGTCATTAGTATTTCAATGGGGATTGCATTGAATCTGTAGATCACTTCAGGTAGTATAGACATTTACAGAATGTTAATTCTTCCAATCCAAAAGCATGGAATGTCTTTCCATCTTTTTGTGTCTTCTTTAATTTCTTTCAGAAGTGGTTTGTA
>NW_007763079.1:0-277 GCF_000696425.1 Galeopterus variegatus
GAGCCAGGCGGGCGGGGAGCAGTCGGGCTTCGCCCCGCAAGTGGGGCTGGACTGGGGGTGATTCACAGAGCTATCAGAGTTGGGCTGGTCTGGCGCCTTCCACTCCGTTTCTGTGTCGTCTCTGCTGACTTACTTGGCCTTTGTTGTCTCGGGCTCCTCGCTCGAACCCACAGCAGGGATTGGGCGCTCTCAGGAGTCTTCTTTTGTGTTGGCCCCAAAACCTTGAACCTGTTGTTGCTTGTTTGTCATTGTAGGTTCGTTGTTGAAAGATTTATTC
>NW_007763079.1:6071-6315 GCF_000696425.1 Galeopterus variegatus
TATATATCTACCTATATTTAAAACCATGAGTTCACACTGATAGCTGCAGTTCCAACATCACTGGGTTTATTCTAGCCTTTCCTTTTCCCACATTTTCCCTTTTCTGACAGTGAGAAACTCGTCTCTCATCATCCACATATATTTCCTTATTAGGATACACAGAAAGTAGTTTCAGAATTATTAATTTTTTCAAAACCAGACATTTTGAGGAGTTCAGTTTCTGAAATGTAAAAGACTATGGATT
>NW_007763080.1:0-419 GCF_000696425.1 Galeopterus variegatus
TTCTCAAAGACTTTGTTCTTTCTTTCATCTTACCATTCCATCTCCACTTACCACATTGCTTACACCCTCTTCCATTTTATTCAAACTTCTCAGGTATATTTTCCTTACTCAAAAGTTTTTCTTCATGAACATGAACACAACTGGAAAGGTCATTGCAGTTCATTTCTTTACATATTTCTAATTTAAAGAAAAAAATTTCCAAATAACTGCATTAATCCCTTAATTCTGCATCAGAAGGTACAGTTTGAAAGCATGTAGTTACTGTGCACTTACTAAGTGCTTGAAATTGGAAAAATGTATAGAGTCATAAAATAAAATTTCTGCCTTCAAAAATTCACAATCGGGCCAGCCCAGTGGTACACTGGAGAGTGCGCCGCTTGGGAGCGTGGCGGCGCTCCCGCCGAGGGTTCGGATCCCAT
>NW_007763080.1:5710-6315 GCF_000696425.1 Galeopterus variegatus
GTTCAGTATTGCTTTGGCTATTCAAGGTCTTTTGTTGTTCCATATGAATGTTTGGATTGTTATTTCTATTTCTGTGGAGAACGTCAGTGGTATTTTGAAAGGAATTGCATTGAATCTGTAAATTGTGTCAAGGAAAATATCTCAACACAATAAAGGCCATATGACAAACCCACTGCCAATATCATCCTGAATGGGGCAAAGCTGATAGCTTTTCTTTCAGAAACAGGAAGAAGTTAAGGATGCCCATTCTCACCACTCCTATCTAACAGAGTACTGGAAGTACTAGCCAGAGCAATTAGGCAAGAGAAAGAAATAAGGGGCATCCAAAAAAAATGGAAAAATGGAAAAAGAGAAAGTTAAATAGTCCTGTTTGCAGATGATATGATCCTGTATATGGAAAAACCTAAAGACTTTTTAAGCTGATGAACAAATTCAGTAAAGTGGTAGGATACAAAATCAATATATAAAATTCAGTAGTATTTTTATACTCCAGCAACTAACTAGCAGAAAAAGAAATCAAGAAATCAAGTCCATTTACAATACCTACCAAAAAAATAAAATACCTAGGAATAAATTTGACCAAGCAGGTGAAAGATCTCTACAAT
>NW_007763081.1:0-402 GCF_000696425.1 Galeopterus variegatus
CTATGCTTGGAAGTAGGGATCCAGCAGTAGACAAGATTGACAAGATTCCCCACTCACAGAGCTGACATTCTAGTGGGAGGACACAGACAATAAACAAATAATCATTGAAAATACATAGAGCTCCAGACGGTGTTAAGTGTTTTGCTGGGCCATGCTAAAGAGTGTCTGTGGGACTACGTTGGATCTTAAATCCCACTGGGAGGTCTGGTTACTGAGAGTAACCAGTGGGCTCTTGGCCTTGAGAAGATAGTGATTGTAGCTCTTTGTGTGTGTGTGTGTGTGTCTGTGTCTGTATGAGAGAGAGAGAGAGAGAGAGAGAGAGAGAGAGAGAGAGAGAGAGAAGAGAGAGATTCCTGTTGCTTTTGATAGTAAACTGTAAAAGCTAAGGCCAAGTTATTGCCC
>NW_007763081.1:5944-6315 GCF_000696425.1 Galeopterus variegatus
GGGGTGAACATGTTTCTTAATTGTGGGCCTTTGCAGGTCTGTTTTAAGATGTGCATAGCCTAAAAGTGGCTGGAAATAACCTGTTAAAGGATGAAATATTAATAAATGTAAAACTCTGTTTTGTCTATGATTGGGTAGGATGAGGAATTTGTTTGTTTTAGCTGTAAAATTGAATTGAGACCAAACCAGTTCTGTGAGCACAATGTATCTTCAGATATAGGGATTCCTGCCCATTTCACAAGTAGAATATGTCATTTTTAAATTTCTTACCTCTGTTATTTATTGCCAGGGAATTTCATAATTTGTAGTACTAGTTCAAGTGAGCTTGTAAAGCATTTAGAGCAAAGGGAAGCCTTTCTTTTTAAGTCTCT
>NW_007763082.1:0-378 GCF_000696425.1 Galeopterus variegatus
ACAGAAAGACAAATACCACATGATCTCACTATAACTGTGGAATGTAAAAAGAAAAAAAAAAAAGTGGTTCTCATAGAAGTAAAGAGTAGACTAATGATTACCAGAGGAGGTGGGGTGGGGGAGGAAAAAGGGTGGACTAATGGGTACAAAACTATGCTCTCCACCCTACACAAATCGTTGTGCAGTACATGCATGTACTGAAACAACACACTGTACCCCACAAATATGTACAAATATGTTAAAAAAACAACAACTAAGTGACACGGCTTAATTATAAAGATATAGAAAGGCTAAAAATAAAAGGACAGAAAAAAATGCATGCAAGCACTTGCCAAAAGAAAGCTGGTATAGCTACACTAATATCAGAAAGAAAAAAAA
>NW_007763082.1:6005-6315 GCF_000696425.1 Galeopterus variegatus
AAAAAAAAAAAAAAAAAAAAAAAAAAAAAAAAAAAAAGAATTTCTGGGTTATATACAAAACGGGTTAATGTGATACAGAGCAAGAAAACTGCAACCTTTGGGATTTAAGGATTTTGTTTTTTCTTTGTTTTGTTGTTGGTTTTTATTCTAGTTTTTGTAGTTTTATGTTGCTCCCTAAAGAAAATTATTTGTATCTATACCAGACAAAAATCTACATGTTAATTTGTAGCTTTAAAGAGTCTTGGTCCTATTCAACAGTGAATAACAAGTCAAACAAAGGTACATACCCCTAAACAATAAGAAAATCCTC
>NW_007763083.1:0-411 GCF_000696425.1 Galeopterus variegatus
AAGGCTTTTTGATCTCCTTGGCACTTTCATTGGAAATGGGCCTGAGCGAAAGCTTGAAAAGCGATTTCAGTGATTAAATATTTTTACCTTAGCAGATACCTGAGTATCTACATATGTGGGTCAACAACTCACCATAAATTGCTGGCTGTGTGCAAAGCAGTCAGTAAAAATTAGCTGCTGAAAGCACAGCAGATCGTGTATCGTTTCTGGGATGGAAGGTAACGTGCAGAAATAAACAATAAATACATCCCCAAACCACAGGAAAACTAACCTCTGGAACATCATAGCCTTAAAAAAAATTAACTAACTGTATTAGGTAATAACTTGCCAAAATAGTTAATGAACTAATAATAAGGGTAAAAAACTCAAAATCATAACCTTGTTATGGTTCAAATAACAAAAAGTGTCCTT
>NW_007763083.1:5982-6315 GCF_000696425.1 Galeopterus variegatus
GACTCCTGGGTCCTCTCTCTCCACAGTGGACAAAGACGCAGCGAGTGACAGAAGCGGGCGCGGGGGTCCAGCTCGATCCAAGTCAGTTACCAAAAGTGAAGCTCATCTTTTTGTCACGCGAGAGAGCCTCTGGCCACCACGGTACTTGCTGTACATTTCCGCTGTTGGTGGGGTCTCCCGAGAACAGCAAGACGATCACAGAGGAGGAGCTGCTCACCGGGAGCAACAGCCTTAACTGGCGTCCCAATTCTACTTCAGAAGGGTGTGTGTGTGTGGGGGGGATGACTAACCTTATTTGAAAATAAACAGGCAAGTTCCACTTATTATTGAAGC
>NW_007763084.1:0-659 GCF_000696425.1 Galeopterus variegatus
TACATATATATGATCCCAACTCTGTGACTTTCTGGAAAAGGCAATACCTTGTTTTGTCCTTGAACCTCTACCTAGTATTTTCAGTTTACAAATATTTTCATATCTGTTTTTCAAAATTATTGTACTTGTTTTCTCAATTTGGAAAGGGAAGCTTCAGGGGCTTCAGTGACTTGCCCAAATCCATTGATGTCTAAAGTTCAATACCCAGAATTTAAGCTTAGATCATTGGTTCTGCTTCTTTTCCCTATACCTCACTGCATTCCAGACTTAGATTTTGTTAGTTAAAGCAAAATATCCTAGATATTTGTGAATAAATGAAAGCAATACCAGATGTTAATGGATGAGCATGATTTTGTGTCTTAGTCTGTTTGTGCTGCTATAACAAAATGTCACAGACTGGGTAATTTATAAAGAACAGTAATTTATCTCTCATAGTTCTGGAGGCTGGACAGTCCAAGGTAAGGCACCTGCAGGTTTGGTGTTTGGTGGTGACCCAGTCTCTGCTTTTCCAGGATGGCACCTTGTTGCTGCATCCTCTGAAGGGGATGAACACTGTGTCCTCACAAGGCAGAAGAGACTGAAGGGGCAAACTCGCCCCCTCAAGCTCTTTTATAAAGTCACTAATCTCATTCATGAAGTCTCTACTCTCATGACTTAAT
>NW_007763084.1:6110-6315 GCF_000696425.1 Galeopterus variegatus
TAATAGTTGAATGGATAAATGTAGTTCATCAAGACAATGGGATATTATTCAGCACTTAGAGCAAATGAGTTGTCAAGCTGTAAAAATAATGTAGAGACATCTTAAGTGCATATAAATAGGTGAAAGATTCCAGTTGGAAAAGGCTACATATATATGATCCCAACTCTGTGACTTTCTGGAAAAGGCAATACCTTGTTTTGTCCTT
>NW_007763085.1:0-377 GCF_000696425.1 Galeopterus variegatus
TTCCCATTTACAACTACCTGTAATACTAATACTATTACAGAAACCTGTAATAGTTGTGGCAGGTTTATAATATACTCTGGTGTAATATACTTCTTTTCTTTTAAGGCAGTCAGCAAATATCAACGGCAAGGTGGTCCAAACAGAAGGTAATCAAGCTATCCAAACACAAATTTGACTTCATTTGCAACCTGAGCACTGAAAAAGATAGGTCCCTAGCGTTAGTTAGGATTCCTGTGGTCATCTCATCTTTAAATCCATCAGATCTCGTTGACCTTTGTAAATCTATGAATATAATTTTATACCATTGTTGTGTCTGGGGAAACTGTACTCAGACTTCTAGTCATTTACCAAAGTTGCTACATGGATTCCTTAAATTC
>NW_007763085.1:5751-6315 GCF_000696425.1 Galeopterus variegatus
AACAACAGATAGAACTACCACACAGTTCATCAATCCCACTTCTGAACATATACACAAAGGAATGGAAATCATTGTGTTGAAGGGATATCTGCACTCCCATGTTCATCCCAGCTCTATATACAACAGCCAAGATATGGAACCAGACTAAATGTGCATCAATGGACAATTGGATAAGGAAAATGTAGAATACATACACAATGGAATACTACTCAGCCATAAAAAATAATGAAATTCTGCTATTCTCAGCAACACAGATGAGCCTGGAGAAAATTACGTTAAGTGAAACAAGCCAGGCAAAGAAAGAGAAATACCACATGTCCTCACTCATAAGTGGGAAGAAAGAACGACAGAAAAAAAACACAATAAAATGTCAAATTTTTAGGAGAGAACAGACCTATAGTTACTAGGGGTGAAAAAAGGGGAGAGGATGGGTGTTAGCAAGTAATTGGGTAAGGGACACAAAGAATTATTACTATTTGTAATGATGAACATACTAATAACATTGATTTGATCATCATATACTGTCTACAAATACTGATAAGTCAATTTTGTACCCCATAAATA
>NW_007763086.1:0-376 GCF_000696425.1 Galeopterus variegatus
GGTTCCAAAGGTAGAAAGAAGGTCGAGGAAGAAATACACAGAAAGGCAAGCTTTAATTCATTAGAGGAAAGAACTTTTTTTTGATAATTTGATTTAGCTGAGCATAGACAGAGATAGATCTCTGAGTCCTGGCCTGCTTCTGGATCAGTCCAAAAGGTGAATGGATGGTAATCAGAAATGTGGCAAAATGTATGTTAGGTATGAACAGATTAGACTCAATGTGTTTGACATTGTCTTCTATTCTCAAATTTTAAAATTTTAATTTACCAGACATTACATCCATTGTCATTACTCAGTCATCATACTTTGTACTTTATATAATCTTATAGGATTTGGACAAGAACATTAAAGAATATTTGTTGGCAGCTGTCATTCA
>NW_007763086.1:2542-2757 GCF_000696425.1 Galeopterus variegatus
ATTGGTTTGTCCAGGCTTGTCTTTGAATTCTGCTACAGAGTTAGACAACCAATAGGATTAATATTCTCTGTTGGAAATTAGAAGGCAATGTATTTTTGATGGAGATGTAGAGAGTGGAGAATGTCTGTAGTATGTACTGTTTTAGTGAGAGGGAAGCAATAACTAAGGATGGAAAGTTTTTGCCTCAGCAAAAGTCAAGATTCCAGTTGCAGCTA
>NW_007763086.1:5807-6315 GCF_000696425.1 Galeopterus variegatus
GGAAAAATGTGTGAGGTTGTTGTCAGAATTTAATGAGATCCTCTAAAGTACCTGACACTTATGAGTCATGGTTATTTTCTTATTTCTTTTAGATACAGAAAGTTTATGAACCTAACAGTGTCAAAGCACTAAAAACAAAACAAAACAAGACAAAAGCAGTAAATTCAAATCTGTTTTAATTTACATTATTTAGGCTAAGAGCTGATATGGAGATTTGTTTTTCTACACTTAAAGACAAGACTATATATCATCTTTAAGATCTAATGGATACCCAAATCTTTTAACTTTTTCTATCAAGAAATGATTATACTCAGATAGGGTTTGTATAATAATTCTTGACATACAGTTTAAAAGATGAACCATGAGCAGACAGCTTCGGTTTTTAAGGTGTGGATTAATGGGTCTATACTCTATAGTAACAAGGTTAGACCCCATGATAGGTCTAGCTCTGCTCTGCCCTTTGACCATAGACTCACCACTTAACATTGCCTCACAAATGTGGTCATTG
>NW_007763087.1:0-405 GCF_000696425.1 Galeopterus variegatus
AAAACTCCTGCTCATCCTACCAAGCTCATGTGTCACCTCCTCCAGGAAGTCTTCCCTCTCTTTCCTCCTCCGTAGTGCCTATTCACGTCTCTACTGCTCAATGTACCATCTTATAGGTATCTGTGTATCTTTTTTTCACATTGGGCACTGAGGCCATTCAACGTAGGATCAGTGTTGTGCTCTTCTTTGCTAGCCTTCTCCACGCACCCTCCAAACGCATGTGATTCAGTGCCTTGCACACAGTAGGCACTTCATGCAGGTGCTTAATAGCTTAAGCTATCTTCCTCTATGCCTCTTCTTGTCTATAGACATCCCCATAAATGACTAGGTACATGTCTTGCAGCCATGTTATTCAATCATAAACATTTTAATCCTATCCAGACATCAA
The DNA here is from genome assembly GCF_000696425.1 of Galeopterus variegatus. Classification (NCBI taxonomy): domain Eukaryota; kingdom Metazoa; phylum Chordata; class Mammalia; order Dermoptera; family Cynocephalidae; genus Galeopterus; species Galeopterus variegatus. Next base: position 389 of record NW_007763087.1, read on the forward strand.
AATGCAGCTGATTCCTC
>NW_007763087.1:6091-6315 GCF_000696425.1 Galeopterus variegatus
AAAACTCCTGCTCATCCTACCAAGCTCATGTGTCACCTCCTCCAGGAAGTCTTCCCTCTCTCTCCTCCTCCGTAGTGCCTATTCACGTCTCTACTGCTCAATGTACCATCTTATAGGTATCTGTGTATCTTTTTTTCCACATTGGGCACTGAGGCCATTCAATGTAGGATCAGTGTTGTGCTCTTCTTTGCTAGCCTTCTCCACGCACCCTCCAAACGCATGTG
>NW_007763088.1:0-495 GCF_000696425.1 Galeopterus variegatus
CACTTGTGGTTACGAGATCACTTTGTAAGCAAAGATGAGCCTCAGTGTTCTATTCCATTCTACCTGGCATTTGTTGGTGTCTACAGAGCAGCATTAAGTGGTGATACCAAAAGTTTACAGAACTTTGAAGCAGTGTTGTGCTGGAACCGGCTTGTATCATCCTGCCTGAGTCAGACTCAATTGTGTGCATCTATTCCAACTGCACCTGCAGTGGTGTCACAGTGGTAGCTTGAAATCAGTCATGGTGGGAGTATTTACACCATGGGAATTGGCAAACACTGCAGATCAGGGTTCCATCCCTCTCACAAGTCAGTTGTGAAATATTTACCAGAATACACTGCTTTAAAACCTCATTTGAAATTGTCAACAACATAAAAGGGCACTTCATGATGAATTTACCTAGGGAAAGTTCCACCAAAATCCAACATACAGGAATTGTAATAACACATTCCAAATGTACTTACATTTGCTAAAATTTTCAAATGCTTTTTTTTT
>NW_007763088.1:5595-6315 GCF_000696425.1 Galeopterus variegatus
GGCTTCTGAAATTGCACTTTTCTTGTCAAAAAATTTTTTTTGGTAGAAGGCCATTTTTTTTTTTTTGTGACCGGTAAGGGGATTGGAACCCTTGGCTTGGTGTCGCCCGCACCGTGCTCAGCCAGTGAGCACACCGGCCATCCCTATATAGGATCCGAACCTGCAGCCTCGGCGCTCCCAGCGCCGCTGTGCTCCCAGCGCCGCACTCTCTCGAGTGCGCCACGGGTTCAGCCCGTAGAAGGCCATTTTAATGAATTAATTCCTATTATGTTTTGTGATTATTTCTTTAAGTGACAGACATTTGACAGATTGCACTGGACATTGACAGTACTAAGTAACACCTCTACGGCAGAGCACAGGTGTGGCCAGGTGGCATCTGAGAAGCCTGCGGTTCCTGGGTGCGTCACTTACAGCCATGAGTGGCCTCATTCAAGCCTCCTCTCAGGGTGGCTAGCGTGAAGTGGGACCTGGAGAAACGTTTTGAGCATGCTTAGCAACATCTGACATTCACTGTCCACTATGGACAAGGAAGTTATCTTTCCCCGTGTCATTGTGGACACAGGTACTGGGAGATACTTGGAGAAGTATATGTTCCAAGTGCCAAGGAGAAGGCATGAAGCCAAAGTGCAGTGCTTGGACACAGAGACTGGAAGGGGGCGCTTGGAAAATTCAGCTCCAGGCAAAAGCTCCAAGTCCCCATCTCCACATGTATCAGATCCT
>NW_007763089.1:0-372 GCF_000696425.1 Galeopterus variegatus
AGAAAATTTTCTCTTCAAGCCTGGTTCTTGAAAACAGGGCCTTCAAGAATGACCACCTCTGCTATAATTTTGCAAAAGTCTACTCAGGAGCTGAAAAGCCAAGAATATGATTCTATCCTCTCTATTATCCCTTAAATTAAATAATAAACTTTATTCTCTCTGTCTAGTCTTAATGGTGGAATGGTTGCATAATTAAAAACAAATTAATTATCAAGAAGGAGAAATATATCAGATGCTATTTCGAAATATAATTCTTGTCCATAGGCATAAATAAAGTGGAGAATGCTATTATTATTTAATGACTGCTTCTTGGAAGCTTGCATATCACTATTAAGAAAACTCAGGAAACTCACTTTTTTACCTAATATACTT
>NW_007763089.1:5746-6314 GCF_000696425.1 Galeopterus variegatus
GATCTAGTCATGGGAGTGGCATCCTGTTAATTTGCCATATTCTACTGCTTAAAATCAAGTCCCAGGTCCTGCCTCTACTCAAGGGGAGGGATTATTCAAGTGCATGGACACAAGGAGGTGAGGATTATGGGGGCCACCCTGAAGTCTGTTCATCACAAACTCCCACATGAGGGGGAGAGCTGGGCATTCTCAGAAGCCCATTGCAGAAAAGTTGCTGTCAAATCCCCTTTTCTTGTCAGCTGGTAGCAATAACTCTTATATCACCATGTAGGCTTTTTCCAGTCCATCTATGGATAAAATTTATATTCTTTTCAAGGATTGGGCTCTAGATATTTCAAGGTTTTTAGAATTCCAAAAAAGAAAATTTTCTCTTCAAGCCTGGTTCTTGAAAACAGGGCCTTCAAGAATGACCACCTCTGCTATAATTTTGCAAAAGTCTACTCAGGAGCTGAAAAGCCAAGAATATGATTCTATCCTCTCTATTATCCCTTAAATTAAATAATAAATTTTATTCTCTCTGTCTAGTCTTAATGGTGGAATGGTTGCATAATTAAAAACAAATTAATTA
>NW_007763090.1:0-347 GCF_000696425.1 Galeopterus variegatus
AGTTAGCACACGTAAGTCACTTGCAGCAGTGTCTCAGGGCTCTGGGAAGATTGAAACAACCGTGCCAGACAGCCGCGCGCATGTGCTGACGGTCTGCGCTCCTGATGTTCCACGTTCTTGCCGAGGGTGTGCCACTATTGCCCACGCACGTACACTTGTCATTTCAGTAAACGTTTTATTAGGAATAACATACCCACCGAAAGGTGCACAGATCTTAGGTGTATGACTTGAGGACTTTTCTTGGGGTGGACTCACCTGCATCACCAGCCTCGGATCGGGCCGCAGAGCACAGCCAGCACCACACAGCCCCCAAAGTGCCTCCTGGTATGTGTGTGTATTTTCCATTT
>NW_007763090.1:5954-6314 GCF_000696425.1 Galeopterus variegatus
TCCTTCCTTTTCTTCAAGAGCGTGTAGGAAAGTGTCAGGGGTATCTCCCCGACTCACCCAAAAGTTGTACAGGCTGGTCCTCTGCCCTGTGGTTCCCTAGTGGCTGTGGTCTTAGTCCACGTACAATTCATCTGCACATTTTTGTGTGTCATTCTGGAAGTACCTGGAGTGCTTGTGTGTTTTCGCCTCTTCTGCCAGAATTGGGGGATTCCCAAAGGCAGAGCTGTGTCTCCACCATCAGACTGACAGACACCCCAGTGCAAGGGCTGAGTCTTCCCCTTTTGAATAGGGATTTCTATGCACTACCCATTAGACCTCAGGGGCTGGGCTGCATCCTGCCTGCAGAATGTTCTGTTGTTT
>NW_007763091.1:0-331 GCF_000696425.1 Galeopterus variegatus
CCATAATAATATGTTGAACTTCCAGAAGGAGACAAGATCTCACTAGAGGTGGGGGAGAGGGAGCGGGAGAGAGAATAGAGACAAAGAGGGTAAGGGACACAAAGAATAATTACAATTTGTAATGACGAACCTGCTAATACTCATTTGATCATCACATATTGTACACAAATACTGAGAGTCAACTCTCTACCCCATACATATGTGTAATCAATTATTTTTCAATTTAAAAAATGAATTAAAAAAAAGAATTTCCAGAACTAATGAAGAATCTGATGGGTTCATGAAACTGCTAACCCAAGATCATGCAGAATAAGAATTATTTACATAGGAC
>NW_007763091.1:5772-6314 GCF_000696425.1 Galeopterus variegatus
GTTAATACGCACGTGCACCCAGGTGCTCCTTGGTTATTGTCTAATGCAATTGAGCATGTGCACCCAGGTGTCCTGGGTTATGACTTAACTATAAAGGATGAGTGGCTCTGATCCACAAGGTCCCCTCAGCCCCGGGGGCCATGGGGAGGCTGTTGCTGCTGCTGCTGCTGTTGTTGGAGGCGTTTGCTGCCAAGTGACCCTGGGACCCTCCAAGAGGCTGCCAGCACCGCCGGACCTGTGAGCTGCCGGACCTGTAAGCTGCTGCCGCCATTGCTGAGGACTGAGCTCAAGTCGTCTGCCAACGGCTCCTGGGTGTGACCTTTCCCAGTTTCCTCGCTTGTGGACCTATGTGTGAGGGGTCTGGTGACTCAGCCTGTACAGTGGGTTTGAAGGGTCTGAGCCGTAGCTCTGACAATGTAAATGGAAACATAGTGTAACTACAATAATGAAACATTTTGGCTTTAGTTATGATTTGCCTTAGTAGACAACCGGCGTAGTCGTGTAGCTTTACACAGTGTTTGCCCATTCATGTGGTATAAATA
>NW_007763092.1:0-357 GCF_000696425.1 Galeopterus variegatus
AATGGGTTGGGGAGGAGAATGCGACTATCTCAACTTGCTGAATAGCTTACAGTATTAGTTAACAGATTTAGGTCATTCCTGGTCTTCTCTTCTTTGACAGTGCAGCAAAAGCTCATGAAAATCTGGGTCTGAGCCACATCTCACACTTTTCTAGTTTCTGTACTTCTCAATATCCACCAGCTGTAATTGACATTCCTATTCCCACTGGCAGGGACAGCACGACAGGGAGTCAGGACATAGGGTTGGGTGAGAAAGATACAGTGGAAATCTCTTCTCCAACACAAACTGAGACCTTAACCTATATTATAAAACTGTTTATCAGCATTAAGATTTACATTTTAGCCAGTTTTATGATAT
>NW_007763092.1:5984-6314 GCF_000696425.1 Galeopterus variegatus
CTATAATGGAGATTTCCTTACTTGAAAACACATTTGCCTCCTCTGAAACCTATTCTTGTTGTTCTGTAGATTTCAGGGTGATCTCTTCACTTACAATTTCAAGGTACTTCATTTATTTTTGCATGTGAGCTTTTTAAATGGAACCAGGCCCCTTTGAACCTGTGTATTTCGAGTCAGGAAAGCAAATTACCCTAGGAAGCTACCTTAGCACTCTTCAACTAGAACCTTTATCCGGATGTTCATAAAATCACATATGCAAAGCCTGGAAGCCTGTTCTCATCCCTCCTCTCTCAGCACCATCCTGAAGTTAAGTTCAGCTCTGGACAGCTC
>NW_007763093.1:0-324 GCF_000696425.1 Galeopterus variegatus
AAAAAAAAAATTGTCTGTGCCTTTAACACTGGTTTCTCTTCTCAGAACTTTTGGGTAACATGTGGAGTTTGTTTTAGTTATGAAAATAAAATGTGTAGTTTTTTTAAAAAATTGCAAGAATATATAAAATTCAATGTGTACTTTTTTTGCATAGAATGTGGAAATTATTCTGTGCAACCATGTGAAATATTAACTGCTCCTTAAGCTATTCATCTCCTGGCTTGGGGATTTTAAATGCTAATTTTCAGAATCCTTGTGGAGGGTGTTATGCTTGTTATTTTATCACATGGTCCTGTGAGATTTGTACAGTGTCCATAAAATCAT
>NW_007763093.1:6063-6314 GCF_000696425.1 Galeopterus variegatus
TTTTTCCATGTAGTAAAACTAATTCTTTTCTGTGTACATTTCCATGAGCTCTCCAGAAGTCTCTGACACTACTGCCCCTTGTGGTCTCCCTAACATTAACCCCTGGCAAAACTGATCTGCTCTCTGTCTCTAAAGTTTTGCCTTTTCTAGAATTTTATGTAAATGGGATTATACAGTATGTAACCTTTTGAGTGTAACTCTTCACTTGACATAATACATTTGGGTTTCACCCATGTTGTTGCATGTATCGA
>NW_007763094.1:0-473 GCF_000696425.1 Galeopterus variegatus
AGAAAAAGATACGTGGGTCTTGGAAGATAATTACTAGAAATACACATGGAAGGAATAAAATTGAAGGCTGTTTTTCTTAGAGAACATCATTTGTCAGGTTTATCAGATCAAGAATTTGAAGATTTATATAATCAGATACAGGTAGTCCTTTCTTTGCAGAGTTCCAACATGCATGAATATCAGTTACCAGAGTTTAAATACTATCAGTTGCTAACAAACATGGTTAAAATTTCAGTTACCGCAGTATTAACTGAAAATAGTTGCATAACCTTTGCCTCTAGCTCTTTAGTCCACAGATCGTTACATAGATAAAAGATGTGCATCATGATCAGTGGCCAATCACATCTCTTCTTTCCAAGTCTGTTGGTAACTGAGCATCTTTTTCAGTTCACACACACATAGCAAAGCACAAAATGCATCATTGTGCTGTCTCCTTGTCTCCCAGATATTAAACTCATGTGACAGTGTACAAA
>NW_007763094.1:6038-6314 GCF_000696425.1 Galeopterus variegatus
AGAAAAAGATACGTGGGTCTTGGAAGATAATTACTAGAAATACACATGGAAGGAATAAAATCGAAGGCTGTTTTCCTTAGAGAACATCATTTGTCAGGTTTATCAGATCAAGAATTTGAAGATTTATATAATCAGATACAGGTAGTCCTTTCTTTGCACAGTTCCAACATGCATGAATATCCGTTACCAGAGTTTAAATACTATCAGTTGCTAACAACATGGTTAAAATTTCAGTTACCGCAGTATTAACTGAAAATAGTTGCATAACCTTTGCCT
>NW_007763095.1:0-235 GCF_000696425.1 Galeopterus variegatus
TGCCAGCAGCAATGTTTTCAGTGTAGAAGTCAGTCTGTACGCCACCATCTCAGCACACCCTCAAATGGGCATCCCTAGGGCAAATGTCATAGTCCTCTCTAGTTAGTTAAGCATTAACCATGAAGGAAGAAGAAAACATTTCTTTAGTATCTCACATGGATCAAGAGATAGTTCAGAAATAGGGCCGGCCCGGTGGCGCACTGGATAAGTGCGCCGCTTGGGAAGCGCGGCGGCG
>NW_007763095.1:3293-3826 GCF_000696425.1 Galeopterus variegatus
AAAATAAATTTTTTAAATGAAACTGTGTGGAGTAAAAAGTAAAAGTTCTTCATCACTACCTGACCACCCCACTCTACACGTTGATATTAACACTTGAGCATATCTTCCAAATCAATGCACAGATAAACAATAAACACATAGACACAGGACTTTAAAGACCTGAGTGTATTGCAAAGCAGCGTCAAATGATACGTATTAAACAGTAGGTTGATTTTTTCCCCCCCATTCAATAACCTGCCCTGGACATCTTTTTATGTTAGTATATATGGCTATAAATTGGTTTATTTAGCCATTCTCATATTGATGCATATTTAGATTAGTTCCAGTTTTTTTCTGTTATAATGCTGCCAAGAAACATCATTGTTTGTGTATCTTTATGAACTCAGGGAATATTACTGTAGGAAATATTCGTAGAAATGGAATTGCTGAGTTAGATGGTATGCACATCTTAAATTTTATTTTTTTTATTTTATTTTTTTTTATTTTTTTTTGTCTTTTGTCTTTTTGTTCCGTGTCCGGCAACGGATCGCAAC
>NW_007763095.1:5765-6314 GCF_000696425.1 Galeopterus variegatus
AACAGCAGCCCTCCTCATGTCCCATCTTCTGCAGTGTTAGTATCTCCCCTGCAAGAGGAGCCCATGGGGACAGTGTCACAGGGCACCAGCACACACAGAGGAATCACACTTAGTTGCTGCACATGCAAAGTTCATGAGACCGATCAAAGGCTGAGGCGTTCCAGTTAGAACTTCTTTGTTAGGCTGAAGATTAATAACTTCTATAAAGTGGAGCTCCTTGAGGCACATAGTCTCCACCTAGGAAAGAGAAGCTTGAGGCCGAAATCTGTAGCCACGTTCATTCTTTTGGATTGTCTCATTTTTGCCTTTATGTGTTTTGCCAGCAGCAATGTTTTCAGTGTAGAAGTCAGTCTGTACGCCACCATCTCAGCACACCCTGAAATGGGCATCCCTAGGGCAAATGTCATAGTCCTCTCTAGTTAGTTAAGCATTAACCATGAAGGAAGAAGAAAAGATTTCTTTAGTATCTCACATGGATCAAGAGATAGTTCAGAAATAGGGCCGGCCCGGTGGCGCACTGGATAGTGCGCCGCTTGGGAAGCGCGGCGG
>NW_007763096.1:0-439 GCF_000696425.1 Galeopterus variegatus
CTTTCATTTTGTGTGTGTGTGTGTGTGTGTGAGTGTGTGTGTGTGTGTGTGTGTGTGTGTGATGTAGACAATTCATACATTTCAGTTTCCTAGTTCATAGCATATTACCTATCCTACCTAATCAGTGTGAAAGACAATTAATGTGAATGCTCATTCAACACATAAAATGCTATACAAAGCAGAAAAATAATGTTATGTAATCTATTCTAATATAACATTGCCAAATAGTCTTCTTGAGAAAGTAGCATCAATAGGTAAAGTGTGTGAGAATATTGTAAATGACACTTATATTGATAATTCAAATATGTCCAAAGAAATCATCTATTTACCACCCGATGGAGTTTGGATGTGTTGTCTCCTCCAAAACTCATATGGAATTTTGATCTCCAATGTGGCGGTGTTGGAAACTGATTGAGTCATGGGGGTGGATCCCTCATGA
>NW_007763096.1:5748-6314 GCF_000696425.1 Galeopterus variegatus
AGCATACAGCTCAGTACAAAGTTAAAACTATTAATTTAATCATTTAAGACATGTAAATCCTTAGAAGTTACAGAAAAATAACCCATGAAAAATCTACAAAAATAAGATCTACATAAACATAGGTGATATTTACACACTTACTGCTTAAGATATGCTTTCTCTAATGAATACACATTTTGAGTAACTGAAATGTTTCTTTCTGGATAAGGAAAATCAATTTTATAATGAAATTATTTCCTAATTTTCTTACAAATTTTGTTTCATGGGTATTTTCAGGTAATCTTTAAAGGAGTAATTTAATTCTTTAATTTTAGCAGAATCAACTAATTTTCCTTCTACAAATGTTTGAAACATATTTACTCTTAACACCTGCAATAAGTATTGCATGGTGTCTGTGAGTTCAGGCCCTGGATTCAGAGCATTCTCTCTACAGCTATGTGAATTTGGGCAAGTCACTTAACTTCTCTGTGCCTCATAGTGATTTCATATTTAAAATATGGTTAGGGGGCCGGCCCGGTGGTGCACTGCTGTAGTGCGCCGCTTGGGAAGCGCGGCGGCGCTCCCGC
>NW_007763097.1:0-309 GCF_000696425.1 Galeopterus variegatus
TAGCTTAAATTTTTTGTTCGATCCCCCTCTCTTACCTCCCTTGAGGATTTATGCTTTTTTTAAAAAAAGTGTCTCTACTTGCATTTTAGTGCAGTTTTGGGAGGAGGCCGAGGCTTATGCACGTGTTCAATCCACTGTGTTAGGTGGGAAGTCCTCAGAGCCCACCAAGCTTTCAGCCCTCATTTTATTGAAATAGGCTTCCTCACGTAATCCCGGTTCCAAAAGGGAAGCCAAGGAGAAATATAATTTAATTCATATAGTTTTAAGACCAATTTCCAAAAATGCCTTTGGCCCATATGGTTGTCTGAA
>NW_007763097.1:5522-6314 GCF_000696425.1 Galeopterus variegatus
AGGGTCTTTTTAAGCAACGAGCTCTCTCGGGAACTAATAGAGCGAGAACTCACTCATTAATTCCCTCGCCCCCAGGGAGAGCATTAATCCATTCATGAGGGATCCACCCCCATGACTCAATCACTTTCCCACCCCCTCAATCAGTTTCCAACACTGCCACATTGGGGATCAAATTCCCACATGAGTTTTGGAGGGGACAACACATCCAAACTCCATCACCAGTCTTTGGTTGAGGCTGAGAAAGGGAGGTAACTTGTTGCACAGGCTGGGGGAGGGATTTCAGGGACCTAACCATCTCTATGAAAACTTTCCATGGCTGCTTCCATTTTCAGCCACAGCCATCCCAAGTCATCAGAAGCGTTTGGTGCCTCCTATTCCTGAGGCTTTGGGGGCATTTCTGAGACACTGATGGGTTTGTTTTCTTGGCTCCCCTCTTTTGAGCTCCTTTTCTCTGGTGTCTGAGGTTAGTTATCTCTTCGTCTAATTTCTAGCTTAAATTTTTTGTTCGATCCCCCTCTCTTACCTCCCTTGAGGATTTATGCTTTTTTTAAAAAAAGTGTCTCTACTTGCATTTTAGTGCAGTTTTGGGAGGAGGCCGAGGCTTATGCACGTATTCAATCCACTGTGTTAGGTGGGAAGTCCTCAGAGCCCACCAAGCTTTCAGCCCTCAATTTATTGAAATAGGCTTCCTCACGTAATCCCGGTTCCAAAAGAGAAGCCAAGGAGAAATATAATTCATATAGTTTTAAGACCAATTTCCAAAAATGCCTTTGGCCCATATGGTTGTCTGAA
>NW_007763098.1:0-1255 GCF_000696425.1 Galeopterus variegatus
AAAAGACAAAAAGGAAAAAAAAAAAAAAAAGAACTGTGCTGTGAGGGGTTTTTCCAGCAGGAATAAGTCTGAGCTATTTTGCTGACATAAAAAGGTACCCACACAATACCAACTCCTGTTCATAGAACGAAACATATTGATTAATAGTATTGCTTTGTAACCATGGGTCCAAGGAGTGCTGAGGAAGTTTGTACCAGCTTGTCAGCATTGTTTATTTGATAGTAGTGAGAGTGAAAATTTATACTCGGTCTTGTGAGACCCCCCAGAGGGTTCTGCTATGTAGAAGGAGAACTGGCAATGTAGCAAGGATATATCAAAGTGACTCTTATGGCATAAGAAACCCCAGCCAAGAATCTATTTCGGACTTCCTGATTCTCAGGTGTTCTCTGTTTATGTTGGTGGTGCCTGATCTAAAAGAGAGAGCACATTCATGCAGCCCTAAGAGAGGGAAGGGAACTGTAGATTGTTCCTGGTGTCTCAGGATCCTTTTTGGCTGGGATGCATATCCTTAGTTTAATACTATATGGTTGCTATATTGTATCTTTTTCCTGCAATACACTGTGTAGACTCATCAGCATTGTCATTTTGGGATTTTTTTTTTTATGGAATCTCTGAATTCTTTGAATTTTGAATTCTTTCAAGTGGTAGTATATCCAACCTTTATTTTTCATCCTTTAATAAGTAGGCAAAATTCATTTTTATTCTGCATGCTATTTTTTTGTCCTTTTTGAGACCAGCCGCACCGCCCTCAGCCAGTGAGCACTGTGAGTGCACCAGTCATACACCGTGCTCAGCCAGTGAGCACTGTGAGCGCTCTGGTCATCCCTATATAGGATCCGAACCTGCGGCGGGAGCACTGCTGTGCTCCCAGCGCTGCACTCTCCCGAGTGTGCCACGGGCTCGGCCCCATGCTATTTTTTATATGTAAAAAGCTACTGAAAAGGTGGCTTTTAAAGTTAGAAAAGTTTGCTTGCTTTCATGCTAATATTAGTTAAATATTCAGTTCCCAGTTTTGTTCATCATTTTGTTTATTAGTAATGTACTTAGAAATGTTCTCTTTCATGAAAGTTTCACAAGTTTAGCTCAGCCTAAGAATATGCAGTTACTAACCTAGAAAGATTCTGATCTTTTCCCTAAGGCTCACAAAAAATTTTTAACATTATAATTTAGGTCTCTGTAGTGGATTGAATTATTTCCCCCCAAAACTCACTGAAACTTGAATTGTGTCCCCCAAGTTTTATGTATTAGAAACTTA
>NW_007763098.1:5012-6314 GCF_000696425.1 Galeopterus variegatus
TTTTTCTGAATGTCTCTTCCACCTGAACTTTACTGGATTAATGTTTTTCTTTAAATCAACTCAGACTTTTTGCTTAAATAAAAGCATTGAAGATAGAAACTTTATATCAATACCATAAACAAAAATCCAGTGTCAAACACGAGGTAACTACAAAGTAAATATAACGAAAAGGAAATGATGTTAGAAGCTTCTAATTATGTACTGTTGCTAGCCAAGGTTCTGAGCCTGAAACCTGCTATTTCTTTCTTCTTGATAATATCAAAAGCACTATGAGATGATAAAAGGTAATAACTTTCTTACATTATGATTCAGTGCTTTAATTCTCCAACACTAGTAGAACTTATTCCACACATGGGAAATACCACTCTGATCTTTCAAAAAAAAAACCTGCAAGAGAAAATTAGGTTTGTTTTCATCAGTTAGGAATCTAATCTGAGTTTGTGAAGTAAAGTGGCTTGGCTCAGATTGCACAGGTGGTGTTCAGAGAAGCCAAATTTCAACCCAGGATCATCTAACTCCAAAAATAGTGTTGTTTCCATGCAGCCATGATGATTAATTAAGAAGGACACATATACAGGGTCCGTGTTATACAAGCATCCTGGGGATGTTTGAAGGGACTTGGGGTTGGAAAAACCTGGGAAGGTAAAAGTGGTTCAGAATGTCTCCAGGTATGGAGTCAGGATGCTACTCAAAATAAATATGTTCAAATGCAAATAAAGCTTGATATCCACAAAAGAGTCAAGAGAGGAGGACTTGCCTGGTGTGGTTCTTTGCACTTGGCTTTTTTCTGTCACCTTAATTCTATGACCTCAAGACTTTGGGTTATTCCATCAAGCTTTCCTTCCATCAGAGGGCTGTCTTGGGAAGAGACATCTAGTTGCATTCTCTGGGGCAATGGTAGAGAAGTAGTGAAGACAGCACACATTCTGGAACCTCTGCATGCACTAGTTGTAGTCTTGGGAAATATATGTCAATGTTCTAGACTCAGTTTCCTCATCTTTCAGGGCTAGCTTCACAATTAGGTTTATGTTTGCATAATGTGAGGCACACACACTGCTCAATAAGTGATGCTTTTTTACTTTTATCATTATTTTTGCAGCTGGCTGGTACAGGGATGGAACCTTGGACCTCGGTGTTATCAGCACCCTGCTCTCACCAACTGAGCTAACTGGCTAAACCTGTTTATCATTCTTTATATCACTCATTCATTCTCTGACTTGGTTAGGCACTGATTTCATTAGCAATTCCTTCTAGAGATCTTCCCTGGGTGCATGAATAAAAATGTCATTTTTTTTTTTTTTT
>NW_007763099.1:0-1335 GCF_000696425.1 Galeopterus variegatus
AGTGCCATGATTCTAACACATTTAGAAAAAAAATCTGTACGGAGCAAAAGTTTTCTAATTGATCCTGGTTGAAGTCTCATTATTCCCTCTATTTATCTGAGATTGCTCATAATTATTATGAAATACATATGCAAACTCTGTGTCTAGTTCAAAGTTTAAGAGGATGATTCCAACAGTGCCTAAGAATACATTGAAAGTCTTGCAGAATATACTCAGATTGTTTGGGGGAAATATTGTATAATTTACTCTCATACGGGTACAATAAAAAAAAAAATCAAATACATACGTAAGAGACCACACATGTATGCCAGAGATAAACATCAACCATGTTAAAGAGAAAAATGTACTTTTGAAATAGAAAAAAAGAGTAAATTTTAAATGGCGAGTATGCATTCCAAATATACAAACTATGAAATAAGAGGTGAGGTAAAGAAAAGTGAAGAAAGGATCCTAGCAAAAGAGAGGAACATGCAAACTTCAGAGTTATTATTACTATTTCAGTTTAGGTGGGTCAAATGGCAAGTATATGTTTGAAGTTTTGAGGAACTGCAAAATGTTTCCCAGTGTGGCTGCTCCATTTCACATTTCCACCAGCAGTGTGTGAGGGCTCCAGGTTCTCCACATCATTGCCAACACTTGTTGTTGGCTGTCTTTTTAAATATAACTATCCTAGTGATGTGAAGTCACATTTAATTGTGGTTTTGAATTACATTTCCCAAATGACTAATGTTGTTGAGCATTTTTTATGTGTTATTGGCCATTTGCATATCTTCTTTGGAGAATTGTCTATTAAGACTTCTGCCCATGTTTTTACTTTTTTTGTTTGTTTTTTTATTGCTGAATTGTGAGTGTTTTCATATATTATACATAAAATTACCTCATAATATATGATTAGCAAATATTTTCTGCCATTGCGTGGATTCTTTTCACTTTACTGATGTTAAAGCATTAAAGCACAAAGGTTAATTTTTATGTAGTCCAATTTATCTATTTCTTTGGTGTTATTGTTGCTTGTGTTTAAGGTGTCATATCTGAGAAATCATTCCCTAAACTAAGGTCACAATGATTTACTCCTTTGTTTTTTTTTAAAGCATTAAAGTCTAGCTCTTACAGTTGAATCTCCGATATACTTTGAAACAATTTTTGTATATGATGTAATGCAGGTGTTTAACTTCATTCTTTGACACGCAGATACACAATTGCTTCAACACCAATCATTGAAGAGACTGTTCTTTCCCCATTGAGTTATTTTAGCATCATCATTGTTGAAAATTAATTAACATAAATATAGGGTGCATTTCTGAACTCTCAATTCTATTCCATTGACGTACATGT
>NW_007763099.1:5976-6314 GCF_000696425.1 Galeopterus variegatus
TCTGCTTAAATTCATGTCACACACCTAAGCTCTTGAAAAATCCCTCTGTGTGATTACATACAATAAAATTTTGGTACTTCATAGCACTAGTAAAAGCTTGTCCAGACCACTCCCGTGGTCTTCTCTCCAGAGCACACTTCTCTGACAGTAAATGTCCTAATTTTAGAATCTTCTGCAAGTTTGGATAAGCTGAGAATTTCCCAAATCATCAAGTCCTGATTCTATCATCAAGTCCTGATTCTTTTTTGCTTAAAAGTTCTCTCATATTCTCTCTCCTCTCTCTCTCTCTCCTCTCTCTCTCTCTCTCTCTCTCTCACACACACACACACACACACACA
>NW_007763099.1:6662-7207 GCF_000696425.1 Galeopterus variegatus
AGGCTGTCTGCATTTCCCGGCTTGTGGCCTCCTTCCTCCATCTCCAAAGTCAGCAGCATAGGATCTCCTTTCCTGTTTTACTTTTTGCATCCCTCCTATAAGGATACCTGTGATTACATCAGGCCTACACAGACAATACAAGATAATCTCCCCATCTCAAGATCCTTCACTTAATCACATTTGCAAAGTTCCTTTTACAATGTAAAGTAACATAATCACAACTTTGGGGAATTACAGTATGCACATCTTTTGGGGGCCATTATTCTGTCAAACACATTATGGCTACTATGAGTACAAAACTGTTGATTTTCAAGGATTCTAGGAAGATGGGGAGGGGGGAAGAGAATAAGGCAAGTTGAAAGGACACAAAGCTCACTCTTCTTTCTGAGATTTTCCTGCTTTTCTTGAAGAAATGCTCATCAGATTGTTACAAGTCTTTGGTTAATTTTTAGAGTTTGGGTAAAGTTGATTTTGACAGTTTTTACCAGTGTTCTGACTGCTTTTATTGAGGAACAGATTTTCAGAGATCTTTACTCATGTGTGTG
>NW_007763100.1:0-442 GCF_000696425.1 Galeopterus variegatus
AAAAAAAAAAAAAAAAAGGCCTGTGTTTGGAATAATGCTACTTTGAAAGTCTTGTGGCCAGTAGCTTTCCCGTTTTATTGGAAAAAAAATATTAGAAAAATAATAATAATTTGTCTACTGTTTTCAATTGAGTTGTGTTCCCTGGAGGGATAAGAAAATGAAGACTGTGTATTGCTAGGCTGCCCGAGTGCGTCTGCACTGGGCTGTGGTGTGGTGGACGGGAAAGGACAGTGTGCAAGGCAAGGGTGGGGCCTGTCTTGGAGAGAGTTTTCTGTGATGCCATCAGCAAAGGGACTTCTGGGTCTTTCAGAAGGTTTCATTTTATCCTGAAATGTTGTGCTCTTCCCTGTTCTATCATGTGAGGGTTTGGGTCCTTTAGACAAAATCATAGAATCCATTGGAATTATATGTCAGTATTTTTTATGTTTAAATAATTAGAGAC
>NW_007763100.1:707-4158 GCF_000696425.1 Galeopterus variegatus
GGTGGGGCCTGTCTTGGAGAGAGTTTTCTGTGATGCCGTCAGCAAAGGGACTTCTGGGTCTTTCAGAAGGTTTCATCTGATCCTGAAATGTTGTGCTCTTCCCCGTTCTATCATGTGAGGGTTTGGGTCCTTTAGACAAAAATCATAGAATCCATTGGAATTATATGTCAGTATTTTTTATGTTTAAATAATTAGAGACTTGCCATAATCAATGAAGATCACAATTTAGTTCAGTTAAATGTTAGTAATTATCCCAGTGAGCCGTGGTTTACAAATATTAATATCCCATGAAGTTAGGGAGGCCCATTTTTAACTTTTATTTCTTACCTTTATTTTTAACCTTTATTTTTATCTCTGTGTAATTGTATAAGAGGCATAATTTGTCAATCTCTTTTCTTTTTTAATTAACAATTGCTTTTCCAACTTCTGAATAAGTAATCCTTAGTTAAATGTGTTGATGTTATTCATTTACTTTTAATTTTTTTCTCTGAATACCAAATTGGAATGGGAAATTCTTTTGCGTTGTGATTGTGGATCAGAATTCATTGATTAACTTGTTAATACGTTTAGGGCTTAGAATTCCTAAAGGGCTCGTTACTGTAATCTCACACCAGTCTTTCTAATTTCTTTAGAAATAAGAATCATTAACTACCTTGAATTGTCAGGTGGAAAAAATAATTGGCTTTGCCATGAACGTGGAGTCTTTACTCAGATATATGCAAATGTATTACATTCATAAAAATGATAATTTTGAGAAACATTTGAGCAGCATAATTACTTGGAGAAATGCTGCTGTAACATCTTTGGGAGTAGTGTGTTAAGGGGTCGTATGAGGAGACTTGAAGTTACATTAGAAAGTGGTCCTATAAATACTAAGACAAAAAGTTTTATAAGAATATAGTCATTTTGTACCTATTTAATCATAGGCAATAATAAAATATATTGCAACTTCCTAGACTGAAATATGAACTCTCCTAGTGATAGGCATCTTTCTCTCAGGTCGCCCCTCATAGTTAGACTTACTCCATGCCATGTGTTGGGCAATCATCAATTTGTTATTTGATGAAATTTTCTAATTCCTTAGTTTCTGTGATTTTTCCCATAAATTGGATTAAAGATGATTCAGAGTGACACCTATTTTTGACCTTAGTGTGCCCAAGTCATTTCCTGTTGACAGGAGTCCGATGAAAATGGCATCATCATCATTACCAAACCTCCATCCTGGAGAAGAACTTTAGCTCCAAGTTTTTCTGAGTTTGTCCTGTCACGTGTATTGATATTGGGGTTTATGTCCTCTCTCTGGCTGTTGTGAGGTCCAGGCTCCATGCATGTTCCACAGTACTCTCCAGCCTTGAGTGACATACCTACCTATTAGATCTATCAGATATTATGGCTCTTCATGCATGTGACTTTATAGAGATTAAGTTAAAGTATATATGCATATAACATAAATAAGTAACTTTTTTGAAATAATTGCAGATCATTCAAATTTAAAATAGGGATCACAAAAAAATTTTTAATTTCCAATTGTTTATATCTATTTGTTTATCAGTACAAATCCTTAGTCTTAAATAGTACTTTGTTTTTCAGAAAAAGAAAAGGGAAACTAAGGTGTGAATATACTGCTGAAAATTGCTGCCATGGGCTTTTTGAACTAATATTCTCTTGGGCAAAAATAAGAATACTCTTTTAAACCTCCTTAGACCATTGTGTGATATGTCTGAGTATGTGTGGATTCCAAATAGTCTGTAGAGATGGAAGGAATAACATGTTTCCTCTGCAACATTTGCTGTCTGTGAAAGGACCAGGCAGTAACACTTTTATCAGCTGCATTTGTGGTGCCCAGATTTTTCTAGTAGACAGAGGAGAGCACCTTATAAAAATATACAAGAAGCCTGGTTAAGCTTCCTCTAGATGGTTCCAAATGAACCACATGTAAAGGCCATAGGGGAAAGGGTCTAACAAATTACGCTATTGGGCTTTTCTAATTGACACTTTTCTACCATTGTGGAAAAAATTGTAAGATGTGTTTTCTTTTTTTGGCGCTCAGATGAGTATAGGATCAAACCAGTGGAAGAGGTCAAATACATGAAAAATGGGGCAGAAAAGGAGCAGAAAATAGCAGTGAGGAACCAAGAAAACTTGGTAAGAATCGAATTTTTCACTGAACAATGAATTTTGGTGACACCATTTCCATGGGCTTTTTGAACTAATATTCTCTTGGGCAAAAATAAGAATACTCTCTTTAACCTCCGTAGACCATTGTGTGATATGTCTGAGTATGTGTGGATTCCAAATAGTCTGTAGAGATGGAAGGAATAACATGTTTCCTCTGCAACATTTGCTGTCTGTGAAAGGACCAGGCAGTAACACTTTTATCAGCTGCATTTGTGGTGCCCAGATTTTTCTAGTAGACAGAGGAGAGCAGTCCAGTAGACTCTCCTTTTATAAGGAGAGCACCTTATAAAAATATACAAGAAGCCTGGTTAAGCTTCCTCCAGATGGTTCCAAATGAACCATATGTAAAGGCCATAGGGGAAAGGGTCTAACAAATTACGCTATTGGGCTTTTCTAATTGACACTCTTCTACTGTTGTGGAAAAAATTGTAAGATGTGTTTTCTTTTTTTGGCACTCAGATGAGTATAGGATCAAACCAGTGGAAGAGGTCAAATACATGAAAAATGGGGCAGAAAAGGAGCAGAAAATAGCAGTGAGGAACCAAGAAAACTTGGTAAGAATCGAATTTTTCACTGAACAATGAATTTTGGTGACACCATTGCAATGAAATCTGCACTGCATGTTTAAACTGCAATTTACACACTGGCTCACTGAACAATAAATTTTGGTGACACCATTGCAATAAAATCTGCACTGCATGTTTAAACTGCAATTTACACACTGGCCCAAGATTTCTTGAAAATGCTGTAACTATTTATAGCTCGCCTGGAAGCTGCACTGTTATTCCTATATCCTGTTTGTCTCTGAATAAGCCCTTCTTTAATCTTGATAGGAAATACTCCAGGGAAAATAGAGCAAAATTATCAGTGTTTTAAAATAGCTAAATGTAAAGGAAAAAGCATGAAGTAGACTGAGATTTATGTGGGGATGATAGTTTTTTGGGTTTTTTGTTGTTGTTTTCTCCACCTCTTTTAACTTCTATCCAGGTCAAGATGAATTTAACCATTCATTATTCTGGACCTGTAATGTTGTTGAGGAAGTTGCATTTCAAAGTAAAATCATGTGCTTTCAAAGTAAATCTCTATCCAAAGAGTCAGTACTTCACATTCCCAATGTTTTTAAACGTATCGTGGGTTTTGAGTTAATATGAGAATTGTAATGATCCAAAACAGGAAGTTAGGAACCTCTGTCTTTAATGTGAATCAGTATACGTGTTTCACCTTCATATTCCATCTCTATAAAAATATTTAGCTAATTATCATATTAGATGGT
>NW_007763100.1:6054-6314 GCF_000696425.1 Galeopterus variegatus
TGTATTATTTTCCAGTACTGTGGTCAGAATCAGCAGTAGTGCCTTTCTATGTAGACTAAGTGGAAATTTGAAAAAAGAGAAATTTCTGGTCATTCTGACTTATTGTGAATTATCTGTGACAGCCATCCTTTCTTTACTCTGCCAGCCAATCAGGGTCCAGACTACTAACAGGAGTTTTCAAGTTTCTAAAGTTTCACTGGGGGCATGGAGAGTAAATGGTTATCTTTGATTCTGAAATTTCCAGACTGCTCTCCAAAGTT
>NW_007763101.1:0-616 GCF_000696425.1 Galeopterus variegatus
TCTGAGAATGTCTTCATTTCCCCTTCTTCAATCTGTATGTTCATATCTACTGGCAATTTTGGGATATTTTTGCCTCTTTCAACTTCTTCTCTTTTTCTGGGACTCCAATGATACAAATGTTGTATATGTTGTTATGGCAAATTCTGTGGAGCTATCCTCTAGTTCACTGATTCTATCTTCAGTCACCCTGATTATACTATTGAGATCATACAGCTAGTTTTTTATTGCCGTCAGTGTATTTTCTAGTTCTATAAATTCCATTTTTTATAACTTCTATTTTTTTGTTGAAGTTTTCTATTTTTTAAATTTGTTTCAAGATAATTTGTAATTGCTTGTTGGAGCCTTTTTATGATGGTAATTCTAAAATCCTTGTCAGATTATCTCAACATCTGATTCATTTGAGTGTTGACAATAGTTAATTGTATTTTCTCATTCAAGTTGTATTTTTCCTAGTTCTTGGTATGATGGGAAATTTTTTATTGTGTTCTGGACATATTGACTGTTATGTTAGGAGATTTAGAGGCCCAATTAAATATTTCTTTCTCTGACAGGTAGACACACTAGGTTTAGCATCAAAGTCCTAGCCTAATTTCTTGGACTGTGATCCCAAAAGAAG
>NW_007763101.1:5325-6314 GCF_000696425.1 Galeopterus variegatus
ATATGTTTTTTCTTTTTTTCTGCTTCCTCCTCCCTACTTAAGGAAGGAACATTCCAAGGCAGTGGTCACATCATGTCATTGTCAAGACAAAGAGGTTAGAGATGTTATTCAGCATGATAACAAAAACAGATAGACGTGGAGGAGCCCATCTTCACAAGATAAATATCTCTAACTAGACAATAGATGCATTACTCATAAGAGTCACACCCTTCCCCATTATGGTAGCTCACTATAAAAACCATTTTTCCAAACAGAGAGGAACAAAGGTGGTAAAGGGGCATGGAGACCATAGAATGAAATGAGAGAAAGGGTAGTTTTGCTGCAGGTGGAGTTTGCAGTTAGCACATGAGAAATGTTGTACTTTCCTATGTCCTTTCCTGTTTCAAATGAGAAATCCAATGGGTGCTCTCCCATCATTTTTATTTGAATATTGCCTATATCTATATCTGTATCTATCTACATATATATATATATATTAGAAGTTTAACTACGTCATGTCTTTATGTGAATTTCTTTTGGTTTATCCTATTTGGGATTCATTCTTTGCAACTTACAGTCTACTTTGTCATTTTGTGAAGGTTCTTCAACCCAGGCTTTTCGTGTTGCCTTTTTATAACCACACCCACCTTCTTCTCCCCACACCACCTCACCACCACTTACTTCCCTCTAGATCTTTTTAATTTCTCCATTGTTAATTATCATTGTCTTGAATATCACATAGCATTATAATTTTTCTTTCAATTATTAGATATGATTTATAAAACTCATGAAGAGGATAAAATAGTTTTATACCTATATTGTTCTTTCTATTGTTCATTCTTCCTTATTTTTCTTTCAAGTTTCCTTCTTTTATCATTTCCTTTCTTTGTGAAGATGTTCCTTTTGCTATTCTGTTAATGACAAATTCCTTTATTCTTTTTTTTTTTTTGTCTGAGAATGTCTTCATTTCCCCTTCTTCAATCTGTATGTTCATATCTACTGGCAATTTT
>NW_007763102.1:0-337 GCF_000696425.1 Galeopterus variegatus
GTACAATGAATTATAGAACTAAATTCAATGACTTTCTAAAATAAGTCCCTGGTTATTTTAATATTCAAAAATTTAGAAAACAGTGTAAAAATTCAAAATATTGCTAAATCCTCTTTTATTTTTTAAATAATAAATTATTAAATATGTATTTGTTATGTATATTATTCATTAGTTATATTTATTCAAACAACATAAACCTACTATAAGAAACTTTTCTTTTAGTTTTAAATACCCTGAACAGTTAGTTTTTTAATATCAGTTTCAAACAATAAATTTAATATATTGTTTGAATAATCTTTAAATAAAACAGGTCTCATTTAGAACTGTTCAGGAAATA
>NW_007763102.1:5879-6314 GCF_000696425.1 Galeopterus variegatus
AGCAAAACCAAAGCTTGAATCTTCAGTTTCTGATGTGTGCTGATAGCAGTAATAGCACATACACTCTTTCATCCATTTACTGTGATTGCTTTTCTCATTCTGCCAATTTCCTGTTCCGTATCTTTACCTTTCTTGTCTGGAATTCTGTGTCATTTAAGCAGTATGCTTACCAGGAGATGTATTACAATGAAAATCAGATTAATCATTAAAACAAATATTTGCTGAGGAAAAAATGAAAAACATGCCTTTGAGAGCTTCATAAATAAAAATACATCTTACAACTACTGTAAATATCTTGCAAAATATTTCAGGTTAATGAATTAGCGCAGATAAGTAACTAAGTGTATTATCCGGACATTTTTGTTTTGTAAACGGTACAATGAATTATAGAACTAAATTCAATGACTTTCTAAAATAAGTCCCTGGTTATTTTAA
>NW_007763103.1:0-414 GCF_000696425.1 Galeopterus variegatus
GTTCTAAGGCACTGCACTATTGTGAGATGATAAGTATCTCTATAGACATTCTGAATCATATTTAGATCCACTGAAGCAGAGTATTATAGAAGTTCAGCTCCTGGCTCCCAAGCTACACTGAGTTCACATCCTAGCTCTACCACTTATTGTTTGTATTACTTGGCAAAATTTACTTAACTTTTGTAGGCCTCAGTTTCCTCATCTATAAAATAGGGATTATGATACTATCTTCTCATATAGTTAACATGAGGATTAAAAGGGGAGATCCATGCAAAAGGCTTAGCACAGTGATTCACCTATAGCAGGCCCTGAGTAAATGTTAGCTATTATTAACATTTCTTTAGCCATCTATCTAGACATCCAACTGTGTTTATCTAGTTTAGGTGTGTTATATACACACACCGTAACTATCTC
>NW_007763103.1:4541-6313 GCF_000696425.1 Galeopterus variegatus
GTGGAATTATTGGGTCAAAAGCTTATACATTTTAGTGAGTTTGATAAGTATTGCCAAACTGCCTGCCAGTAGTTTTGGCAATTTACACTTCAGTAGTGAAGAAAAATGACTTTTTCTCTAGTTTTCAACAACCTTGTTTATTATAATTAGAAAAGTCTTATTACCGTGGAATTCTATTACTTGTATTTGGGATACAAATACTATTGGGATTCATAAAGAGATCCTTTATCATTGACCTTTCACTTTTTGAAAGGTTTTTGAAAGCTGTGTTTTTGAAAGTTGTTTCCAATTTCTTTGTTGGTGAATTGTCAAAATTCCTGCCACTGAGGCATTTATACATTTCCTTCTATTATTAAGCATTTAAACATTTGAGATCCCCTCATTCATATAAGTGATAATTGCTGTTCATAAGAATTCCAGAGTCTGCTTAAGATAACGTTTCTGTAAGATACTAATAATTCATAGCAAAGATTTACCCTTACATTTTACTTATTGCAGTAAAATCTTATCCCCAAGCTGTTTTACTCTTACAAGCTTAACTTTTTTTTTCTTACCTCTGATTTTAAATATTTCTTTTCTCTCTTCTAAAGGCTTTTCAGATGTGAACTCTTGGCACCTTCGTTTCCGCTGGTCTGGGGATGCTCCTTCAGAACTCCTGAGGAAGTTCAGAAACTACGAAATATGAAATGTCCCTGTTCCATAAAAGAGGAAGAGCAACCTTGTTCCCAGTGCAGTCTTTCTTCACATGTTAAAAATGTCAAGTTTATATGTCATGTTTGTGAATTGCTGACTACCAATGGATTCCTCCATCTTTGGATCTGTTCTCATAGTGTGTTGTTTAAATGAGAAAATTTTCAGAAGACTAGTTTCTTCCAATATTTGTATAAATTAAGGCTTTTAGATCCTGAGTAGATTTATTATATGTGTTTTCCTGTTAATGCTATTTATAGAAATCCATTTAAAAAATTGATCTCTGTATTTAAATATGTCATTGATATACCATGATCTCTACTAGTGCTGGATGTACAAAAAATGTTTTCTGACTCTTGACCTAAAAAGAAATGTGAAATTACTTGCTTAAACTCCATGGAGTAAAATAAATAATTTTCCCAAAGTTCATAAATGAGTTTTTAGTTAAACTATATTTTAAAATAATTTTAATAGATATTTCTACTTTAATAATTGTGAATTTAGAAGACTTATTTGAGGAAATGCTATGTTTTTACAAGATTTCTTGTGTTATATAAGCAAGTGATAAATTTATAAATTGTGTTCTAAGTATGAAAATGGGCCCACTAATAATCTCTTTAGGTTGGAATTCTTGATGGTCACATGTAGTCCGTGGTTATTTTTGAGTTTGCAGACCAGTGAATAAAAAATTAAGAAGAAAAAAGATTTTAGAGCCACTAATAATCTCTTTAGGTTGGAATTCTTGATGGTCACATGTAGTCCATGGTTATTTTTGAGTTTGCAGACCAGTGAATAAAAAATTAAGAAGAAAAAAGATTTTAGAGCAGGAATTCCTCAATGACAGAGTTTTCATTGGTCTACAGCAAAATGAGAAAAGATATGGTCTGCATATTCTTTGGTCTGAATATTCTGGATATTTTTTTCCCTCAAATTCATATGTTGAAAACCTAACCCCCAAGGTGATGGTATTAGGAGGTGCGGCCTTTGGGTGATTCGGTCATGAGGGTGGAGCCCTCATGAATGGGATAAATACCCTTATAAAAGAGGACTGAGAGAGAGACTCCTTGAGTCCCTTCTACCTT
>NW_007763104.1:0-278 GCF_000696425.1 Galeopterus variegatus
CCCCTATAGTTCATTTATATCCTGATTTTCTCAGGACACTAATCTCACAGACTGTTCATAATGCATGTTTCCTTTATAGAAGATGCTTTGTCTAGTCCTCTGCTAGTATCTCTGTAACCATATAACAGGACCAATCCCATGCTTTAATGAGGAAAAAATCTCCCAAATACTTAGGTGGTAAAATTTTTTACCATAAATTTTTGTCAAGTAGTCTCAGTAAAAAGAATTATTTTGTTGCCCTAAGTATTACCAATAATTATCCTTATGCTACCTATCCC
>NW_007763104.1:5723-6313 GCF_000696425.1 Galeopterus variegatus
CATGCTTCAGGTCACTGGGTGGGCCCCAAGGCACTGATGTGGTATGTCTGGTTGTGGGTGGAAGTTCTGGTCCCCTTCTCCATGCCTTGGGTCCCCAGGCACACTCCAAGGTGCTGGCACAGTGTGCCTGGTTGTGAGAGAGGGGTCCAGTCCCCACTCCATGCCTCATGTCCCCTAGCAGACACCAAGGTGCTGGTGGTATGCCTGGGCTGGAACTAATTTTTTGTCCTTTGCTTACCACTTTCTGTGAGAATCAGTACTTGAGCTGTGTGGTTGAGCTAAATTGCTGCTTTGTTGCTGTTTCACTGGGGAAGGATTTTTGCAGCTCAGGGTTTAATGGTTGGCCTTATAGGTACTTCTGGCTCTCCAGAGACCTGGTGCACCTGGGTGGTGTACAAACTCTGATCTAGGTCTGAGTTTTTCCATCAAACTGCACCCCATACAATTCTGCTTCCCGGACCAGTCTCCTCTGAGTAGTCCTGTGATGACTGGGGGTCAGAATATCTGTCCTTGCTGTGTCCCAGTGTTCTCTCTGTGGGCTTGTCTCCCCCACTGCCCATGCTCCAAACAGTTCCCATGGGACAGGGCCT
>NW_007763105.1:0-634 GCF_000696425.1 Galeopterus variegatus
TGTCCTGTTGAAGTTTGCTTATAGTTTTATGGTGGAAGTTGCTACAATCCTTTGCTTAAAGCTTTGTAAATTGTGCAGCTCAAAATGTGTTTATTGACGGAGTTATTTATTCTTGATATCACCCACTAGGTATCCGGATATGAACTGACTACCGGTCTGTATGTGGGATCCGAACCCTCGGCAGGAGCGCTGCCGCGCTCTCAAGCGGCGCACTGTAGCAGTGCGCCACCGGGCCGCCCCCGACATTTTATATTTTTAAAAAATCTTTTCAAAGCCCTATTCTGCTCACTGTAAGCTCATTCAGCACTTCAACTTACACTGTAATTAGTATATTTGGGGGTTGCTTTTTTTTCCTCTAAGTACATACATATGTGTTTATACAGTATGAAGTTTTTGGAGGAGCATCATAGAAATAATTAAAGGATTAAACCATAAGACCTATGTGGGCAGGTATAGACGTGGATATCCTAAGCATGAAAGGAGTGGCTATTTTACGTCTTTGCCCTCTTGCAGGGAATATTCTGGTCATGCCTTTTCTAGACTGACTGACAGCTTATTAGATACCACCTCTGTGAGAATGCACTTGCAAACATCCAGGTAGGGAGAACAGGACTGACCCAGGACTCAGGCTATT
>NW_007763105.1:6044-6313 GCF_000696425.1 Galeopterus variegatus
ATATATATTTTCCCACAAGAGAAGAAATCAAGAAATCATGTACTGCCAACAGGTTAAAATCTAGGCTGCTCAAGGCATTTCGTGATCTCGCCTCTGCCAAGACCTTCAGTTCATCCCCCGCATGTCCATGCCTGGTCCTTTACAGCTGAACCATGATAAGGACTCGAACTATCCCCCTTTTCACCAGGGGGTTCCATGCCTCCTCCTGCCTTCTGATCTCATCTCAGACTTCCTCCTACAGGAAGACCCCCCTCCACCACCACCACTTG
>NW_007763106.1:0-336 GCF_000696425.1 Galeopterus variegatus
AAATCCAGGGCCAAAATCAAGGCTGCCCATTGGAACCAGAATGCAAGGAACCAACCCTGGCAAACGCTGGGAAATTGACTTCACTGAGGTAAAACCTGGACAATACGGGTGTCGCTACCTTTTCGTGTTCATTGACACTTTTTCCGGATGGGTAGAAGCCTTTCCTACCAAATCTGAAACCACTCAGATAACACTAAAAAAATTGTTACAAGAAATTGTCCCCAGATTTGGCCTACCTGTAATCTTGGGGTCTGACAATGGCCGGCTTTCACAGTCCAAATTTCCCAATTATTAGCTAAAACATTAAAAATAAATTGGAATTTACATTATATTTAT
>NW_007763106.1:6069-6313 GCF_000696425.1 Galeopterus variegatus
TCATTGTTACCAGATATGAAATTTGTTCACAAGTAAATCCAGGGCCAAAATCAAGGCTGCCAATTGGAACCAGAATGCAAGGAACCAACCCTGGCAAACGCTGGGAAATTGACTTCACTGAGGTAAAACCTGGACAATACGGGTATCGCTACCTTTTGATGTTCATAGACAATGGGTAGAAGCCTTTTTCCGGATGGGTAGAAGCCTTTCCTACCAAATCTGAAACCACTCAGATAACACTAAA
>NW_007763107.1:0-280 GCF_000696425.1 Galeopterus variegatus
CACTGGGTTTGTTGCATTTTTGTCTGCACATTCCAGATTTAGGGCTGCAGTCAGCAAAGAACATTTGCAAATTCTAATGTTATTGAAGGAAAAGATTCCACTCTAGTTTTCATCAAAGAGGCATGCTTAGGGTGCAGAGAGGTCAAGCTCGGTCACAACAGAAATCTCTGGAGGCACAGAAACCAGCTTGCCCCATGTATTATGGATCTACTGCCCCAATAATGCTGCAGAGCGAGTCACCTGCTGCTGCTAGATCCCTGCTGTTTGGACTCATGGCCCC
>NW_007763107.1:5617-6313 GCF_000696425.1 Galeopterus variegatus
TCCGTACAGATGTTCTGATAAACACAAACTCACCAACTCTCAAGCCAAACTCGCCATCTTTTCCCCGACTGGCTCTCTATGTTGACTTTCACGTTTCCGTGCATGGTAAAGTCACGTTTCTTTGCACTCAGCGAGGCACGAACGCTGGGAACTGTCGGGACCTCTACCTCTCCACCTTCCCTTCCCCCCATTCCACACCCGCTCCCCACAAAGACATCTTTGCAACCAGAGGTCTGTTGGAAGAGTTCCTCCTTCAGAAACTTCTCTCTCACCTGTCCCTCATGTGGCCCCATGTCCCCAAATCTAGACTAGCAGCCACCACGCTCCCCCACACTGTGCCTACTGTCCAGCCCTCTTTCAATCTCTGCTGCATGGTCTTCAAACCTGCAAAGGTCACCACTTTCTGTTCCCACAGCGTAAAACTGTATGAGAGACCCTCCTTCCTCGATGACCCTCAACTTGGCTTTTAGCCTTTTAGTCCTTATGTCCTTCTCCTCTGGAGTTTCTTCTCGTTCCTCTTCACCTACGTACGCTCTATTCATCCATTGTTTCCAACTTGGTCCCACTCGTGGCCTCCCCAGCCTCCCCCTCTGAGCTCCTACAATGTAATCACATTTGACTTTTGTATTGCTACATGTTCGATCTTACGTCCTCCAAGGGCAGGAGCCAAGTTCTATGCTTCTTTCATCCCCGGGT
>NW_007763108.1:0-228 GCF_000696425.1 Galeopterus variegatus
ATTCAACATTACACAACGTAATCTTTTTTGTATGGTCCTTTACCAATTAGGTGCATATGTATTTATACTTGTTATGTCTTCTTGGTGAATTGACCCTTTTATCATTATGTAATGTCCTCCTTTGTTTATTGTTACAAGTATGAGTATGACCACCCCTGCTCTCTTTTGGTTGCCATTCGCATGGAAAATTCTCAAAGAAATGTAGAATTAAAAATCCATACAGTTTTG
>NW_007763108.1:5955-6313 GCF_000696425.1 Galeopterus variegatus
AGTAACACTGTGCTGAATACTGAATTTAAGTTTACATGTTCTGGAGTTTGTAGATGGAAAGTTGATGTAGGTGTTATCCACATGTGTCTTTGGAGAGGTTAAAAAATCAGTTCCAACGATTTTAATAAGAAAAAACAATAGATTTAAGTAAAAATCTGCAGAATAAATTGTTTAAACATTTTTATCAAAAGAAGCCAAATTAAGTGAGAAATTGCTGTAATAGGAAATTCTCTTTCAAAAGATCTATTTTGCAATACCCATGGAACCAGAAGAAACCAGGCTGTAATCTTTTGACCATTTCTTGAAATTGTCTGCCCTTGTTACATCTATTGGTCCTTCTTTCATTCTATTAAGTGGC
>NW_007763109.1:0-257 GCF_000696425.1 Galeopterus variegatus
GCATTAATCAGCCACCAAAACTGTGATAAATACATTTTTATTATTTATAAATTACCCAGTCTAAGTTATTTTGTTATAGCAGCAGAAAAGGACTAAGACAGTTAAAAAGATTAGGCATCTTTATTGAATTTTCCTATATGAGAATAGGGCATTTAAATTTATGCAAACATTCTTTTATTTTTTATTTTTATTTTATTTTATTTTATTTTTATTTTGTCAATATACAATGTAGTTAATTATTATGTCCCATCACCGAA
>NW_007763109.1:5933-6313 GCF_000696425.1 Galeopterus variegatus
AAAAAAAAAAAAAAAAAAAAAAAAAAAAAAAAAGTGAACAACTCAGTGGCATTTAGCATATTCACGATGTGGCACAATCATCACCTCTATCTAGTTTTCTTTTCTTTTTCTTTTTTTAACTGAAGTATAATTAATTGCACATATTTTGGAGCACAGTGTTGACTACCATCTCCTGTGTACAAAATGCTAATACCATTGATTAGATCATCACAAGGCACTATTTTGAAGCGGAAAGCAAGCCCTCACCAGACACCAAATCTGTTGGTGCATTAATCAGCCACCAAAACTGTGATAAATACATTTTTATTATTTATAAATTACCCAGTCTAAGTTATTTTGTTATAGCAGCAGAAAAGGACTAAGACAGTTAAAAAGATTAG
>NW_007763110.1:0-207 GCF_000696425.1 Galeopterus variegatus
TACAGATATCAAGGGATCTGATGTGGAAATTATAAAGCAAGAGGTCAACAAGCTTATTCACCCTAAATTAGTTAATATGCATTATTAAATATTATTAACCAGATAATTTAAGAATGTTTCTGAGGCAGATTTTTAATGCATGTCTGTCTCTTGCCTAAAAGCTATCCTTTTCTCACATTTGATTTGAAAGTTTACCCAGATTTTACC
>NW_007763110.1:5932-6313 GCF_000696425.1 Galeopterus variegatus
TTTTTTTTTAAAGTATAACATGCAGTGAAAAAGGAGACTTGTGCCTTACTCTGAAGAGTGTAAATTGATACAACTTTACTGGAGAATAATTTGGTATCAACTATCAAGCTCTAAAATAAGTTCATACATTTTGAGCCAGTAAGTTTAACTCTAGAAGTATATACTAATTAAAACAAACAAACAAACAAAAATGAGATGTGGATAAAATATTTATTGTGGCATTATTTATGATAGTGAAAACTAGAAGAGAACAATTTAATAATAGCCAGATTATTAAATTACAGTATAGCTATATAATAGAATACTAGAATACTATGCGATCATTTTAAAAACCTGGAAATAATCTCAAGTAATAAAACAAATCAACTTTCAGTGTATTTT
>NW_007763111.1:0-339 GCF_000696425.1 Galeopterus variegatus
GAACTGAAAGAAACCTAATCTAGGGAACTAAATGGAAGTATAAGAATAATGTCTCCTTAGAGATGTCAACAAAGAGATAGAAATTATTTAAAAAAAGAACGAGATTACTGTCACTGTCAGTGACCTCTCCCACATCCCCCACACAGCTCCTACCCTCCACTGCATCCAGTACCCCACCCCCAGCCCTGGAGTTTACACAGCTCCCTGCCTGGAGCATAGCTGTGAGCAAGGGTGAAAAAACATAAATAAAAAATAATAAAGAGCCAAATAGAAATTTCAAAGTTAAAAAGTGCAATAGCTAAAATAAAAAATTTACTAGAGGGTCTCAACAGCAGATTT
>NW_007763111.1:5427-6313 GCF_000696425.1 Galeopterus variegatus
AAAAAGCAGACAAAAACAAGTGTTGATGAGAATGTGCAGCAATCAAAATTCTCACTCGTTGCTGTTGAAAATGTAAAATGGTGCAGCCACTTTGGAAAACAATTTGGCAGTTCCTCAAAATGCTAAATCTAGATTTGCAATATGACCCAGCCATTCCACTCTTAGGTATCTACTGAAGAGAAATGGAAACATATGACCACATAAAAACTTGTATGCTAATGTTCATAGAAACATTATTCATAATATCCAAAAAATGCATACAACCCAAATATCCATCAATGGATGAACAGATAAATAAAATGTGGTATGCTCATACAACAGAATATCATTCAGCCTTTAAAAGAAATGATGTACTTAATATATAGGATACAACATGGATAAACCTTGAAAACATAATGCTGAGTGAAAGAAGCCAGACACAAAAGGCCACATTTGTATAATTCCATTTATACGAAATATACGGAGTCAGCAAATCTACACAGACAGAAAGTAGAACAGTGGTTGCCAGTGGCTGGGGGCTGAAAGAAATGACAAATAACTGTTAATGGTACAGAGTCTCTTTTGGAGTTGATGAAAATGTTCTAGAATTAGATAGTGGTGATGTCTGCACAACTTTGTGAACATATAAAGTCAGCTAAACTGTACACTTAAAAGGTGAGTTTTATGGTATGTGAGTTGTACCTCAATTTTAAAAAATGTTTATCTGAAGGAAAAAACAAAACAATACAATGAGCATGGAAAAAAACCCTAGCTCTGGGCGGGCCCCGTGGCTCACTCGGGAGAGTACAGTGCTGGTAGCTCCGAGGCCACGGGTTCGGTTCCTATATAAGGATGGCCGGTGCACTCACTGGCTGAGCACGGTGCTGACCACACTGAGCCAAGGGTT
>NW_007763112.1:0-239 GCF_000696425.1 Galeopterus variegatus
TGTGTAATTATAGTTGCTTGATAAATATTAGTTAAATGAACCACTGAATGAGCAAATAAATGGCCTCACTTGGAGTATTATGAACTAAATTTTGACCTCCCCCCCACCAAAATTTATATGTTGAAGCCCTAACCCCCAAAGTGACTGTATTTGGATATATAAGGATATAATTAAGATCAAATGAGGCCATAAGGGTGGGGCCCTAATCTGATAGAATTGGTATCCTTATGAGAAGAGGA
>NW_007763112.1:5854-6313 GCF_000696425.1 Galeopterus variegatus
TATCCATCCACCTTCTGAAGAACATCTTGGCTGCTTCGAAGTTATGTGAAAAATGGATAAAAGCACTGTAAACATTTGTGGGCAGGTTTTTGTGTGGACATAGTATTTTTTTTAGTATGTAACTTTGAAAATTCGGATTAGATATAGCCTCAGCCCAGAATTGTATACCCAACAGGTCAAGGAAGAAAGACAAGCATCATAAACATACATCCCAGATATAGTACATTGCTGTGTAATTATAGTTGCTTGATAAATATTAGTTAAATGAACCACTGAATGAGCAAATAAATGGCCTCACTTGGAGTATTATGAACTAATACCCCCCACCAAAATTTATATGTTGAAGCCCTAACCCCCAAAGTGACTGTATTTGGATATATAAGGATATAATTAAGATTAAATGAGGCCATAAGGGTGGGGCCCTAATCTGATAGAATTGGTATCCTTATGAGAAGAGGA
>NW_007763113.1:0-416 GCF_000696425.1 Galeopterus variegatus
GTCTCAAATCTTGGAAATCAGGCTTCCCTCTGAGAGGGAATTGGTGCATTAACTATTGATGAAAATTTCCTAGGCCAGTAAGACTACTATAAACGCTTCGCAAGACATGTCTTGGCACACGAGTCAACAATGATTTGATCATATATGTGAGGTTTTATTGTGGGGCCGTCTATTCTATCCCATTGTTTGATTACTGTAGCTTTGTAGTAAGTTTTGAAGTCAGGAAGTGTGATGCTAGTCAACTCTTGTTTTTCAGTAATGTTTTGGCTATTTGCTTTCCCTTGAAATTCCATATGAACTATAAGATCGGCATTTTTATTTCTGGAAAAACATCATTGGGATTTTGACAGGGATAGCATTGAATCTGTAGCTCACTTTGGGTAGTACTGACATCTTAACAATACCAAGTCTTTCAA
>NW_007763113.1:6027-6313 GCF_000696425.1 Galeopterus variegatus
AATGCTGTGACCACATATTCAGTTCATTATCTATTGGGATTAGAGAATTTTACAGTTTATTGTTTCATGTCCATCTGGGGAAAGTATTTTCTGATTTTACATTATGAATTTACTAAATTTATTTCTTATTAATGATTAATATATATTTCACTTTGTATATGATGTTAGCTAAAATAGTAGAAATAAAAAAAAATTCTAAGGGCTTGAATTCCAAAATAATTTTAAATAAATAATGCAGTAGAATTTTTTGAGTTATATTGAATGATAATAGTAGAGTGTGTGGTAT
>NW_007763114.1:0-416 GCF_000696425.1 Galeopterus variegatus
ATTTGGGGGACACATTTGACCCACTGCACACATATAACTTTAATAAGAAAATAGCAAAAAACATTTGACCTTTAAAATGTACAGGAATAAAGGACAAGTGTTTACAGAAGAAGACTGTACTGTAAACATTCCCTCATTATACAAAAGCCATGCCTCTTTGGTATATATGGTGATAATGGTGACAAAGTAATGATGCTAAGTTTTTCCTGATCAAACTAACTGAAAATTTTAGTAATTTTGAGAGAAGTCCTCATTCTTATAATCTTCTACCATATCTGTTGTACCATATTTGCTTTAAAAAAAAAAATAGTATCTTAAATTACTCAATAAGTAATTAGGAATTAACTTATCACCTCTGAGATAGAATTCTAAAAAAGCCTAACTCCTGAACTGTTAGAATGCAGAAACCTTTCAAG
>NW_007763114.1:5958-6313 GCF_000696425.1 Galeopterus variegatus
TCTGAGGGGCACATGTGGCGAGGGCCTTCTTCCAGATGGGAACTCTCTGCAGGGTACAGTGACAATAAAGGATACCACATGGCAAGAGAATGGCCTGAGGAAGAGAGCTAAACTTCTCACTTGCTCTCCTTATAAAGCCATCAGAACCATGCCCATAATAATTCACTTCATGAATGGATTAATCCATTCACAATGGCACAGTCCTCAAGACCCAATCACCTCTCAAAGGTCCCATCTTTCAAATACCATAATTGGATTTCCCACTCTCTTAACATGGGACATCAAGTTTCCAATATTTGGGGGACACATTTGACCCACTGCACACATATAACTTTAATAAGAAAATAGCAAAAAA